>NW_004797981.1:184620-197250 GCF_000002075.1 Aplysia californica
GAGAGAGAGAGAGAGAGAGAGAGAGAAAACGACATTTTGTTACATAATAAGCAAAATAAAAGTTCAAGGACTGAAAAGTTGAAAGATGAGAAGAATTATGCTCTTGATCTCTTTATATACAAAACATGCTTCTTAGTAATCTTAGTGCGTGATTGCATCGTTGCACCGTTTTTCCTTTTTCTTATTCGAGATATCCAAGATCCCAAGAGTATAAAATTTTGTATTGAGTATATCTATCAATGTACCAAATTTGATTGGTAAATAAAAAATCCTTTTTACTTTTATGAAAGTTGTTTATTTTCAATAAGGCTGCCGTTACCATGGTAACCGTAGACTTAAACAAAAAAATTAAAGTTACATTTTTAGACCTGATGTTTTCCTGCATACCTTCCTATACGGCATTATCAGAAAAGTCACAGTTACCGAGATAGGTTTATAAACCAGCCCCCCTCCTTAAAGCTCACGTCTTGATTGGTATCATTATAATCGAAAATTTTTTCATAAATGTTCGGAACTTGGAAGTGACGTCATGCTAGACTCGATTCAGAGTCCGAATATAATTTTTGTTTAATCTTCGATTTATTTCGTAACATATCCACTGAAAGGTGAATATTATGGGCTTTGCCCAAGGACCTTACAACATAACCTCCTTGGCTTTGCCATAGAACCAAATGTCATAGAGGGAATGTTCACACCTTTCAATACCATGGAGGAATCATGAACACATTGCTATCCTCTGATCCCTGCCAGCTTCGCGAACAGGAAAATGGTACTGTCGTAGATGAAGATCTACCTTGAGAATGCAAACCGTTGAGATGTAGGAAAGTCCTAGCTGCGCAGACATTGTCTACGGACAGATACAGACATCTCATGGGGCTCATATTTTTATTATACTGAATGCTGCACATTGTTGACATTTAAAGTTAAAGGGATGCGAACGATGTGTGTTAGACCTGAAGTGGTCATTTTGTCAGGGAATTTTAAGTTCTGATTCTCTACAGGTCCTAATTGATGGACCATTTTCACCCTTGACACCAACAGAGGCCTTAAAAGGACACTTTATCATTATTTCCGCACCTTGTGCGAAACGCGAAACTTACGAAATGAGTTGGTGGTGAGGAAATGTTCAATACAAAAAGCTCTCTGCTCTGTGCTTGAGAAAAACTATCTGCAAACTTCTTTTGGCCTGTAAAACAACTGTAGCTTGCAATATGGCCCAATCGGAAGCCTTATGCCAATTACTAGTGCGTCATGCTGCAAAAATGGTGATATAGCTGAAAATCATTATCTAATTTTTATATGCTATGTAGAGAGAAACTATTCTGTGGATTCATCTAAAACGGATGACAGACTCCAAAGTGTTGTGTACAAATTTGAAACACAAAACTTCGGAAAGGAGAAAAATACACCAAAAAGCTGTTTAGTGGCTCACCCTGTATTTTTCTATAGGCAATAGGTTCTATTTAATATATATATGGGCCAAGAACGACGTAGGCCTACATGGTGCATAGTAAATATCGACCAACGAGGAGGGTTAAAGAAGTTTAGAATTTCTTTATTTTTACAACCTACTCCCCTTCTTCTTTCCCTTCTTCACTTTTCCTCTTTTTTCCTCTACTATAAAATGAAATAAGAAATGATGAGCTCACAAGACAGTTATAAATGGAACCACAGTTTTGACAAACACCAAAAATCCAAGACATTTTAAAAATTTGAAAGTGCATTAACTGTACTGGGTGGACAGAAGTGCATAGCATAGTTACAACACAAAATTATCTACGGGTGATTGACATAAAAATCAGTGATTTCTCTGCTTACAGTGGCAAAAAGAACTCCGGAAAGGTACCAGTACTTAACTACATTACAGACTTCAACTGTAGCCAATTAGCTACGGAAAAAAACTGGACCATTTCCAACACGTGGAAACGCACTAACGGAGAATCAAAATTTATTAATCATATTATTATACTATATATATACTATACTTTCAACACCTATTTAATTCACATCACATTTTTTACAGCTCTTTTGAGCATAATGGAGAAGTGAATTTAGTAGAGTGCTACAAAAAGCATTTTTCCTAGACTTTTGGTGAATGTGTTAACGTTCTCATCAAAAAGATATTTTAAAAATCAAATATTATATAGGCTTATGTGTTCCAAATTGTTATAAAAACCATGAATAAGCCCTAAATAACAATAAAAAACAAAAAATATCATTAGCAGTATCTACTGTGAGTGAAAACTAATTTAAGCAATATGTGGCAACATTGTTTATGAGCTGGACCAGTACATAAGCACCAAAGATTCAAAACTAATTCGGGCCCTTCATTTCCCCTCAATTTAATTTAATAATGGTTTCATTCTGATAAAATGTGAATGTTACAACAACAGTTATACACAGTGCAACAAATTACAACATTAACTGTGAGCAACAATTAAGTGGCACAACTCAAACTTCCGACATGATTGCATGCCTCGAAATACATCACAAAAATAACTTTTCATCACGTGCATAGTATTAAGCAAGTGAATATAAAGTAACGGGGAATCAATATTTATGTAAATTTATGTATCTTAGTAAAATATGCTTGGCTTACAAACCTGATTTGCCTACACGATGATGCTCATGTCATGAAAATTTCTTGATGTATGGGAAGCAAAATAGGAGAAACACAAAATATATCATAAGTGTACATCATTTATGTACACAAAAATGTCTAGCAATGACTTAATATCTTGTACTAGGAGTACTAAAAGTAATGGGAGTACTCGGAGGGGGAAAAAAAGGAAAACCAAAAAAGATGAGAACAAAAACTTCCAGAGTTATCATGATGCTTTTTTCTCACTTTTGCTAAATAAGAGGCTATGTGGACTGATTTACAAATTATCACAAAACATATCAACAATGTATCACTAGTATCATCATTCTTATCAGGGATAAAGCCATCATTCTTGCACTATGTCCTGTTGAGCCCTAACAGAGATTAACAATAAATACCTTTGCTCACACACTCACTCACTCATTCCAGTTTTCCATTTAAATTTGAATCTCACGCATGGAAGTGAACAGACTAGCAGCATATATCTAATTCCAATTCCATGATAAGGGGTTTAAAAAGCAGAATCATCCACCATATCTTTATTTCTTAAATTAATAAACCAGACTCATAATATGAATTTTTGTGTTGACAATTAATCAGTTCTAGACAATTTTGAGCAATCAATTGAATGATAAAATGAAATGCTGTGTTATATATATATTCAGTACACCCTGTATTCCTAGATCCTTGTATTCCACCATTTTCAAACGATTAATTAACACTTCCATATCAACAGCATATGAAATATGAACGAAAACCAGTATAGTTAAGGGTTCCTAAAAAAAATTAAAAAACTTTCCTTCTAATTGAGAGGACCACAAATAGATGGTTCACAGATCATTGTCTATCATTACTAATGTTCTACGGACCACCTTGTCAAATAAACAAAGAAATTAATAACAAGGTTTAAAAACAAGCATGACATAGGAACTGCTATAAGATTGTGCTTCACAGTGGCAGCCCATCGCTTGTGAAACATTGGTACGTAACTTAAATAGGATGATACAATAAAATCTTCACGTATTATATTATATAATATATGTGGGTGTGTGCGCACAGGCGCATCTGTATCCATCAGTATAAGTGAGTGTGCGACTGTGTGCGTGCGCACGTGTGTGTGTGTATGTGTGTGTCTGTATGTGTGTGTGTGTGTGCGTGTGTGCGTGTGTGTGTGTGTGTGTGTGTGTGTGTGCATGCTGCTAGCATGCATGTTCATGAATAGTTGGTATTTACATTTGTAGAGACACGACACGGTTTATGTAGGGAAAAGTTCAACTTACATGTGGTTGGTACGGCTGGTGATAATGTATAGTGCCATTGCTCTTTGGGTCATTCACTGCAACAAAGGCAAAGTGGGTATAAGAATATTAATAAGTTAAACAAGGAGCATCCTGAATGCTGACAAAATGCTTAGTCCTGATTAACTCTAAGAAACTTAGTCCAAACTTTTTAAAAACTAGGACTGTCCTGACAGTGTATTTTCAAAGTAAGGAGTTTCTACTTGAGCAACCCCTCACTTGTTAAACTAGAACATTGTAGGTGAGAGGCATGCAGAATAAGGAGGCCAGGAATAAAATGCAAAAACTTTCCTTCTAATTGAGAGAACCACAGGTAATGGCTGTTTTAACTACATGTACTTAAGTGCATAAGAACCTGAACAAAGTTGTATACATGCATGATAATTAGAAGACATTTAAATTTGAATGCTATAACTTTGGGTCTTTCTTATATAACACAAAGTTGTCTAAATCTTATCAGCCACAAGAACCACATTGTCTTTCTAGTCATATTGGGTAAATAAATATCCAGAAAAGACAGTTGGCAATAAAAGAGTTCAAATACCATGAAATATTTGTAACACAAAATGACATGTATGAAACATTTGTTGATATACTGGGCAGAAGCAATCAAACAAACATGGTTGATTGATTGATTGAGTAGATGTTTTAACTGTCATCTTTAGACCAATTTCAACAAAACTTTTAACAAACAAAATTCAACCATGAGGACATCAAGTCTGTAAATAGAGTATAACACGGACAGCTTGAATTCGTTGGGACCAGCCTCGGTAAAAGCTTGTGAAACTCCATTATTTTAAGGCTGTTGTCTCATTTTGAATTGGTATGCCTTGTGTCCCCCTTTCTGTCCCAAGGTTTTAGGAAAGGCTCATATATACACCTGCTCTTTTCCTTATTTTTTTCAAAACAACACTTGGGAGAATTTGAAAGCAAAAAAATATAAGCTGGACTGAGATAGCATAAACGATTTTTTCCCCCCACTATTATTGAACAATTTAGACAATAAAGACTCATCTAATCGCATAAAAGTCATTTGTAACTTTAAGTGCCTCTATCAAATCTTACCTTTCAGTCTGTCGTTGAGTCTGTCAAGGGATTCCATGAGCCTTTGTTCTTCAATGGACAAAGCAGACTGACCGCCTGAAAAATTTTCATTTGGGTTGAGTGTGGCATGGTTCCTATTACAGTAGTCTCCGCTCAAACGCACACTTTCTTCATATAACGAGTATTTTACTACATAATTTAGAAGTTCAAATGCATGGTCACTTCTTCTGAACCCAAGCTTCGATCTGCAAAACATGCCAACAGGAAAAGATTGACAAGGGGAAATATTTGCTGCAGCCTACGCAGCTTGCATAAGACAAGCCTAGACGAGACTGACCTTCAAGCAGAACAAAGAAAGATGGAGTTATATTTTAATTTAGCACAATTTGTGCTTTCAGCAAGTGGTCATAGAGAGTAGACATTCACTTTCATCTTTATTTGTTTGTTTTCTTGCTATTAATCAATGAAGTATACTCATTTCAATACCTTGATTTACACTTCTAGAGAGTCACCTTTAACTCATTCGCTACGTCGAGCCGTGGGGGGGCGGCGCGGCTAAAGTGCCGTCAGCACGCTAAGCCGCCCCAGGCCGCTCGAGAACCGATCTTCAATTTTAGCTTGGATTCTATTCCAATCCACATATCCATGTTAAAATAAAGGTCATAAATATAATGTTGACTTTCGGGTCAAGCATTTCCACTGAAAATCGGAAATTTAGATTCAGTTTTGAAACGCAATTTCGTAGTTTATGCGACATTGTTTTATCGCGATGCCAAAATTATAGCCCGGACACCAGTAACGTTTTAGTAATTTTACACAACAAAATCTATCATTATTTTGCCCGCTAAAGAAATGTAGGACTCTTTTTTATAATATTGATACGATTGGACTCATATTGCCAATGCACTGTTATTGAGAAATCAATATTTTTGAGTGCTAGAATCTAGATCTAGATCTAGATCTAAATTGTCAAAATATTGTTTTCTCCCCCAAAATCACTACTTTTTGATGAAATTACACAAAAAGTGCAACTCAAGAGATGTATAGGTTTCCAAATGCAATTCAGAATAATTCCAAATAAGATACGAGTGGATTTTTTTCTGTTTGTGATCGTTTTTCAAGATTATCAAAAATTTTATTTTTATTTCAATATCGGATGTTATGTTCAAAATGTACAAATATTATGGAATGTAGGTAAATAACTGCAAACTTTTCAATATTTTCCAGTTCTTTATTCATTTATGGTTATTTTGACTAGGTGCAAACATATTTTTTGAGTTTCACCAAAGTTTATTAATTTTTTATTTTCAAATTTTATCCGCATCCAATCAAAATTGTGTTGCATAATCGCCTCTTACAGGAACCAACGTTGAAAAATACCTAAATAAACATTACAGATGTATTCTACAAACCATACTGAAAATATTGGTATATACGTTGATATTTATTGGAATTTGTGGCCCCATGGACCTTTTAACTGCCCACTAGTCATCATCTCATTCGCCCTCCCAAAAAAAAATTTGTCCACAGGCAGAAAATAATGCGTAGCAAATGAGTTAAGAATGTTTTATTCTGATTCTTTACAAACTCAGGTCTTCACTGGAGATTCAATGTTAACTCCTTCGCCACGCCGAGCCGTGGGGGGGCGGCGCGGCTCAAGTGCCGTCAGTACGTTAAGCCGCCCCCGGCGGCTCGAGAACCGACGTTCAATTTTTAGCTTGGTTTCTATTCCAATCCACTTATCCATGTTAAAATAAAGGTCATAATATAATGTTGACTTCCGGGTCAAGCGTTTCCACCGAAAATCGGAAGTTTTGATTCAGTTTTGAAACATGATTTCGTAGTTTATTCGACTTTGTTTTATCGCGAAGCCCAAATTATAGCCCAGACACCAGTCTTAGCACTTTTACACAACAAAATGTATAATTATTTTGCTCACTAAAGAAATGTAGGACTCTTCTTTATAATATTGATACTATTGGACGCAAATTGCCGGTGGACTGTAATTGAGAAATCAATATTTTTGAGTGCTAGATCTAGGCCTAGATCTAAATAGTCAAAATATTTTTTTCTCCCCAAAATCACTACTTTGGGGTGAAATTAATCAAAAAGTACCACTCAAGACATGTATAGGTTTATTCCAAGTGCAATTCTGAATAATTCCATATAAGTTAAGCGTATTTTTTTCTGTTTGTGATCCTTTTTTCAAAATTATTTTTAAAAATATATTTTTTTCAATATCGGATGTTATGATCCAAATGTACAAACATTATGGAATGTATGTAAATAACTGCAAATTTTTCAATATTTTCCTGTTCTATATACAGTTATGGTTATTTTGAGGTATCATTTGACTAGGTGCAAACATGTTTTTTTAGTTTCACCTGAGATTATAAATTTTTTATTTTCCAATTTTATCCGCATCCAATCACAATTGTGTTGCATAATCGCCTCTTACAGGAACCAAAGTTGAAAAATATGCAAATAAATAATGCAGGTGTATTCTACAAACCATACTGAAAATGTTGGTATATAATATGTTGATATTTATTTGAATTTATGGCCCCAAAGACCTGTGAACTGCGCACTAGTCATCATCTCATTTCGCCCTCCCGAAAAGAATTCGTCCACAAGCCGAAAATAATAGGTAGCGAATGAGTTAAATAACAGGTTTGACTAATTCAAGAGGGCTCTATTCATCCTCTGATAGTTGTTTTTAATCATGCAAATAATTATAACACACTGATAAAGTAGAAGGCCTACTTTCTTTGAGAAACATATAATATTGTATCATAGGAAACTTAAGTGTAACCTAGCTGTGATCATGTACACAATCAAATCTTTAAAAAAATGCTCATACCTTTATAACTCGACAAGCATCAAGCCCACCCTCCTCCTCAGTGTGTGTGTGTGTGTCTGTGTCTGTGTGTGTGTGTGTGTGAGTGAGTGGGTGTGGGTGAGAGAGAGAGAGACAGAGACAGACAGACAAATGGACAGACAGATGGAGACAGACAGAGAGAGAGACAGAGAGACAGAGAGACAGAGAGATTAAGAAAGAGAGAGAGAGAGAGATCTATCTTAGCATACCTCGATTTCGGACAAGATTGTGCAATTCTTGTTTGTTCTTGGCATCTTCCATGGCTGTCTGGATGTGGCTGTCTGTCAAAGATTGCTTGGCAAGTCTTTCTGCCATCATGAAAGCTGCAGTGCTTTCCGAAACTGTCAATAATTTTTTAAAACTTGGGTTTCATACTATATCCTTTAGCAGGATATTTGAGTATCCAGGTTACTATTCATGCAATGCAACAAAAAAAACAAAAAATAATTGTATTGCATCATGATGAAATCTGGTGCTCTTCAAAATAATATCAAATAAATCAGCATTTTCCCCCCTGTTGGACAATTTCAGCGTCTTTTATGGTTCCGCTCCACATCTTTCATGTCCAGTAAAAAGCACATTTCTCTGTGGATTTTACTGAAAAATGCTGATCAAAGACACAAAAAAATATAAATTTACATTTCAAGCTTTGGAATTCACCATACTTTATCACAGGAATTAGGTGATCCCAAGGACTCTTCTCTCTTCACGGCGAGCCCAGTTGAATGGGCAAAATGACCGCTAACCATGATAAAACTGCACAAACAGCAGTGCTTTCTTTACAAAGGATATAGTATAGGTGGGCTGGGCAACCTCAAAGAAGCCGCTTAAAGCAAAGGGGCCTTATGTCCCGGAACAGTCCTGACCTGGTGCGGTATGTTTTGAAACTAAAAAATCAACTGTGGGACAAGGCAGGTCTGTCTCGGGACAGGACTGTCGTAGTGCGGGATGGGCCTTAGAAATCTTTCTCCCTTTTTGTTTCATGCAGTATCATTTGTGTCATGACATGTTGAAATCAGACGCTCTGCAATTTTTGGGCATTTAGAGTTATTGGTATTATCCTAAAGCTTGTTCACTTAATTTGCTTTTGACCTTAAAAAAAATATTCAGCTATACTGAATAGAAGATGAAATATTTGCGATTGAAGGAAGTAGGGTTTGCTTGATGTCAGAAGTAAAATTAGAGAGAAAATGCCCGCCAAAAGTTACCGACTTCTAAAGCTTGAGTTTCTTTGGAAACTGCAAAGTTTCATTTAATGTGCCTTTCCTTTCATCAACGTTTTTCTGTAAATTCTGCTCAGAAATGTGTTTTCAAATGGATATAAAATGTGTTGAGCCCCCCCCCCCCCCCCCCCCCCCCAAATAAATGTAAATTGATAAATTGACCAGCGTGCAGGTTTCTTTGATATAATTAATTGTGGTATTTATTTTCAGCAACTGATTTCACCACGATGTTACACTTACACATTTACTTTTTGCTTTCCAAAGCTGTAATTATCTTTCTACCTATTCAAAATGCACAAATCTTGATATAAGATAAACAGTTGACAAAGACTTTGATAGAGCTACAAATTCATTACAATGGCACAATTCAGAGTTCAGGAAATCTTAAAGTCTCATTTCACACCAAAAAAACCAACCCTCAAAGGGAAGAACATTCATATGTTGGCCAGACAGAAACAACTTATGGATAATAAAAAAGTGAGACCTACAAGATGCCCACTTCCATAACCTGCTTTTGGCACAAAAACTCCCCAAAAGTAATAGCATAACTGATAAAACTGGAGGGTGATATGGATTCTTCTAGGGCCATGAGGCAGAGTTGTAACATTTCTACAAAAGTACATTAATTCCAATCTCTGCCATTTACCATTGTCCTGAGGTTTGTAGGAAAATGCAATGGGAGTTGGTGGGTTGTCTGAAGTAGGGGGCTGGGAGGGCTGGCGGCCATAGATGGCACTGGTTGCGCGCTGTGTTGTTATAACAGGAACAGATGGTCCTAAGGCAGAGGCCGACTGAACTCTCCTTTGCTTCAAAAGTCCATACCTGTGAGAATAATGAACCGTCAGCTGAGTGTGAAGGTACCTCGAGTCATTTCAAGAGTGTCAGGGCCAATAAGTTCAGGAACATTTTTTTCACACAGCAAAAGCAAAAGACCGCCTCAGTCATTTTTTAGAAGTTCCTAAGTTTGAAACTTTAAAAAATCATTTTAAAATGTTTCTTGCTCTTATAATAGGAACTACAATGAAAAAATTCAATTTGCCAAGAACATTTTCTTCAATGGATCAGAAAGAGCTGTAAAAATGATGAAATTCACCATTCAAACCATTAAAATCAGATAATAAATTAGCAAGTTATCAAGGTTCAAATTCATTCAAAACGTAGAGAATTTCACACAACTTGCAAAACAAGCAAAAAGTTGGACTTTGAACAGTCACACAATCATGTAAAGACAATGCATACCCAATTTTTATGCTTTCTTGAAGTCCGAGGACAATATTGAGGCATACAAAGACTAAAAAAATCCTCAGGCTTATAACTATATAAAATTGTATTGAAATTTGCTTTTCAGTGAACAATTTTTGCTTGCTACATCAAAAAAGGCCAATTTAAGAGGGCCTGTGGTTTGGAAAATTATCATCCTGTGATGAATTCAAAATTTTTTAGCACACTGAATGCAAATTATATGCCTTTAGATTTAACACCAAATACTTCTGATAATAAGAGAAAAGTTCACCTTTACTTTCATAATTTTGCTCACACTGGTATTGGTATGGATCTACACTTCCATAGATTATCTTGATAAAAATAAGTAGGCTATAATGTAATATTATTGAATAAAAATCACAAAAACGGAAAGTAGTGGAAGCAAGATTAGGGTAGACCCTAAAAAAAATTGCAACAAAAATAAAAGTTATTTGGTTCGACAGATAAAATTGGGTGTATTAACATATTTAAAATCGGCACTTGAAATTGTGGAGGAAATTGTTTTCAAATGCGTTAAAAGTTGTCAAAAAAGCAAAACTGATATTACGGCCAAATCGGTTATCATGCTTTGACGCGATAATTTTTATATACATTTGTATGCATTTTCCAGAAAATGAGGTACTCGTCATCGGTATCTGTGCTTTTACGTCAACAAAGTAATGATTCATGTAAAAAGTATGGGAAGCCAATATATTAAGAAAATGTTTTTTCTCACACCCGCAGTCGGAGCTGTTCGAATCGCTGGATATGTTTACTGTGTAATTTCTCCTCCAGAGAATTGCCCTTGTGCAGTTGACATAGCAAGGTGTGAATGGTATTCTGACAATTGTACAACATAAAAAGAAAAACATAGATGTGACTAAAGGGCACCAAGTGCACATTTCATGTCACCGATCTTACAAAAGTGCAAATTCTTTCACAAAACATAGAAAGATTAGTCATAGTCAAGGCCGGTCATTACTTTGTTTCCTGCCTGAAGGCAAAACAATATGAACAATTAATATTCAAGATCTGATGACCATTTTGGAAGACCACCTGCATGAGGTGAATGGCAAAGTATGTTTCTGGATCACAGTACCAGGAAAAGAAACAACTGATGGGGTGCAAAAAAAAGAAAGAGAATAGCTGGGATCGATGGGGAGCAGGTGTTGTTACATTTAAGTAATCGGCTTCTTCAACTATACGAATACGAGAATTTTATGAAACACCAAATGACATTAATGATGCCAAGAAGAAGCAAATTGACAAGGCAGTTCATCAATTAAAATTTATCAAAAATCTATATTTGAAAAAGAAGTCTATCCATCAGTGAACCTATTTGGATATAGTTATGGAGAAGAACACGCACAAAACTTGGTGGCCCCTTGGTGCTGTTTCTTGAAACTTTCAATATGTACTTCAATTCACATCTGAAAATAGCTGCCAGCCGACCTATATCTATGACTGCTCCCTTACAAGAAGAAATTTGTGAACTTTTTCATCGCCACTTCTCCTTAAGGCTTCTTGCGAACTCACTGAACGCACTGGGACTCTGCTCCCCATAAGCAGAGGTTCAAAGTTTTAAATTGAATGCTGTTGTTGGGTCAATAACTGGAAATGCTCATGACTATAGCACACAACTGTATTCAGTTTGAGGCATTCAACTTTGACCACAACAGAAGGACTCTAGATGGAGAAAAGACATTTCATAGCATGGAGATGACAGCAACACTCACAACTACTCAACTGAGAGAAATGTTTATATCTCGGTCATCAGTGTAAAAATCCACCACTTTCCAGGTGGTTCAACATAAAGATGCCACTGGGAGCGAGAAGACTGGATGCAACAGAGTATAATTCTTTAAAAGAGTATCTTGAAGTCTAGCAGTGGTCTTTCAGATACCATTTCTCAGCCACAGTGCTGGGGCTGAAAACTTGACTCCGGTAAACTCTTTCCAATTCATACGGACAAGAAACCAATGCAACTCGTGCTTCTCCAAAACTGTGAGATATTCATATTTATTAGACTGCAGTTCCATGAAATGAACCTGCAAGAAAAAGGAACTAGCTTTCCTGCCTGCAAATTTATACAGAGGTCCCAGTTGCTCGAACATCAGGGGCTGTAACACAAGATGACAATAATGGAGACAAAGATAGCATGTCCGAAGAAAATCCCTTCTTGTCACAATGAATGTTGGCTGAAATTGTTTTGTCCACACCTGAAATGTCATTGACTTAAGGTGACTGTCTTCTCTTCTTCTTCTTCTTCTTCTTCTTCTTCTTCTTCTTCTTCTTCTTCTTCTTCTTCTTCTTCTTCTTCTTCTTCTTCTTCTTCTTCTTCTT
>NW_004797981.1:197350-226634 GCF_000002075.1 Aplysia californica
AGTCACGAATGCTCAACTGTGGGAGAGAACAAGCCAAAGGCCAGTAAAAGAAGATATTCAGGTGAGGAAATGGAAATGGATTGGACACACCCTGAGGAGACCCCCGACAAGCATCATCAGGCAGGCTTTAACGTGGAACCCACAAGGAAAGCGTAAGAAGGGGAGACCAAAGATGACATGGAGGCGAGCGGTACAAGCTGAAATTGAAAAAGCAGGGACATCATGGAAACAGACAGAAAAGGATGCTCAGGACAGGCTTCACTGGAGTAATGTTGTTGATGGCCTGTGCTCAACTGGGAGTTTTAAAAAAAGGGCAAGAGAGAGAGATACTTGCTTAGACGAGAGAAAATTTACATTATTTGTTTGAATTTTTCAGAAAATGAGGTACTTTTATGTAAAAAGTATGGGAAGCCAATATATAAGAATGTATTTTCTTTCACACCCTCAGAGCTTTTCAGTAGAGGTTAGTTTACAGTGTAATTTCCCTCTAAAGAATTGCCCTTCGTGCTTAATTGACATAACAAGGTGTGAATGGTATTCTGGCAGTTGTACAACATAAAAAGAACAATTCAGATGTGACTGAAGGGCACCAAGCAAAATGTGGAAAGACTAGTCAGTCCAGGAAGCTTAATTGGCTGAAACGCAAACTTTGGTTAAGTCTCCAAGAGTTCCAATTTAGCACCCGCTGAATGTTTTATGGTCTGAAAAAAAAATTTGCAGTCAAAAAAAGTCATAGGGGCTTAAAATGTCATTCGCTGGCGAACTGAGATCCAAAGTCAGGACTCAATATAGAAAGGACGACTGTTTTTATTCAGTTGCAACTTCAAAATTTTTAAGCAGCCACCATGTTCTGTTATATTAGTAGTTGCATCTTTAGAAAAAAAAGTAAGGACATCATTGAGATCTCAAGATGCTTTAAAGATAGATGCCATTCATTATGTTGTATCCTGTCTAAAAGCAAATGAATATTAGCAGATCAGTATTCAGGATCTGATGACCATTTTGGAAAACCATCTGCATGAGGTGAGTGGCACAGGATATTTATATTATAGACCACAATACCTGAAAAAGAAACAACTGATGGGGTGCAAGGGAAAGCATATAACATAATGGAGGTTGATGGGGAGCAGGTGTTTTTACATTTAAGTAATCGGCTTCTTCAGTCATATGAACACAAGAATTTTATGAAACACCAAAGGGCATTAATGATGCCAGGCAGAAGCAAATTGTCAAGGCAACTCATCAATTAATCAAAAATCTACATTTGAAAAAAAAGTCAATCCATCAGTAAATTTAATTGGATGCATTCAAGGAGAAGAATATATGCGATAACTTCGCGGCCTCTTGGTGCTGCTTCTTGAAACTGTCAATATGTTCTACAAATCACATCTGAAAATAGTTGCCAGCCAACCGAGATCTATGATTGCTCCCTTACAAGAAGGAATTTGCGTATTTTTCCATCGCCACCTCCCTTCAAGGCTTCTTGTGAACTTACTTACATACTGCTGCTGTTGGGTCTCTCACTGGAAATGTTCATGACAATAGCACACAGCTGTACTCAGTTTGAAGCATTCAACTTTGACCACAACATAAGGACTCCAGACGGAGAAAGGACATTTCATAGCATAGGGATCACATCAGCGCTCACACCTACTCAACTGAGAAAAATGTTTATACCTCGGTCATCAATGTAAAAATCCACCACTTTCCAGGTGGCTCAATAAAGGGAAGCCTCTGGGAGTGAGAAGACAGGGATGCAACAGAGTAGGCCTATCATTTTTTCTTTAAGAGAGTTTCTTGAAGTCTAGCAGTAGTCTTTCAGATACCATCTTTCATCAACAGTGCTGGGGTTGAAAACTTGACTCTGATCGACAAACTCTTTTCAATTCATACGAACAAGGAACTAATGTAATACGTGCCTCTCCAAACCTGTGATATATTTATGTAAATTAGACTGCAGTTCCATGAAATGCACCTGCAAGAAAAAAGAACTAGATTGCTCTCCTGCCTGCAAATACAGAGGTCCCAGTTGCTCTAACATCCGCGGCTGTAACACAAGATTTCAATGATGGAAACGAAGATAACATGTTCGAAGAAAATCCCCTCTTGTCACCATGAATGTTGGCTGAAATTGTTTTGTCCACACCTGAAATGTCACTGACTTATGGTGACTCTCTTCTTCTTCTTCTCTTTTTCTTCCTCTTCTTCTTCTTCTTCTTCTTCTTCTTCTTCTTCTTCTTCTTCTTCTTCTTCTTCTTCTTCTTCTTTTCTTCTTCTTCTTCTGCAATTGTATCTCTTCATAAATAGCTAGTTCTCGTGGTTGCTAGTATCAATGTAGGCCTACAATGCTACTCTTATTTTTTTTTGGCTCCCATAAAAAAATCTGAGGGTTAAGGACTCGAAGTTCTCCAGTTATTATAAAAAACGTAAATTTTAAGGAACAGAGTACCATGCAGTGGTGTAAGATTAGGTAATAATAATAATAATAATAATAATAATAATTGCATTTATATAGCGCATATCCATGCTCAAGAGCATGCTCTATGCGTTTTACAACTATTATTACCCCAGCTGACCCTCTGAGAACACTCAGAAATATTCTCATCTTCCGAGGAAGTATACAGTGCAAGCTGCGGATTTCACGCCCTCAAACACTATCAAACTGACAAGATCTTTCACTGTCTATAGCCGGGTTCCAATTTACACCTGGGTGAAGTGAGGAAAATTTGTGCAAAGTGCCTTTCCCAAGGACACAACGTCAGGCCCCTGACGGGATTCGAACCCACAACCTTACGGTTGCGAGTCCGAGAGCCTAGGTGTGTTGTAAGACATGTAATTCTGAAATAATTTGGTATCGATATATATGACTATTCCTTTAAACGGCATTTTAAACAAATTTCCTCCTTTCCGATTGATGCCAATTACATTCTCGGAGCCAGTCACCTAGATCTAGTCTTAGTCTTAGCACAGGTACTTGAGTTCAAATAGGAAAAAAAGGAGGATTCCGGTAAGGTCCAGCTGTAGGGATGGTCCCGCTGTAGCAGGTGCCTCTATAGTCAGGTTCTACTGTATATATTATTACGCCAATGTTTAGAGAAAAGATTGGCCTTTCAGTTGAGTTAAAACAAAAATTGCTTTCTTTTTTAAAAAAAATAGCAATTTCTGGTGATTCCACTTTTTACTCTGTACTTCTTACAGCTTCTTTCATCGCTTTATCATTTCACCTGCGATTTAAATTTAGGAAAAAAATGGCATGTAAATGACACAAAATGGACACTTCACCTCGCTCCTCGCTCACAGGCACTTTCCAGTGCGCAAACTCATACTGTTGGCCTACCGTACCTACTTAGAGGGTCGGTGTAAAAATAAAACAACATGTGGAATACACAATACACAACATTCTTTTTTCCAGATATGAAACTAATTTACTTGTTCAGAGAATTTACCAAAGCACAACTCTGAGCCCCACACTTGTGACTTACGAAGTTTGAATGATGGTCTAATGCAATAGCTTGATAACTCACCGGCGCAAATAGCTTCCTTGTTGCTGGAGTGCAGGTTTCACCTTGTTATTTGGTGTGGCTGTGGCGGGTGATGTACGAGGGTAAAAACATCCAGAACCAGTTCTTAATCCTGTCATGCCAGCATTATTTCCCCCCACACCTAAAGTGGAAAAAAAGTCCTGTTAGCATATTATGGAGCCTAAAAATAATTATATTGAGTGAGGCTACAGTTTTCATACTCAGCACTTATGTAGTAGGCCTAGTTTCAAGAGTGTTGATACATTTTTCAAGAAGGCCTGCACAAAGGTAATGACAATCAACGTTTTTTTAAACTGCAGTCAAGTAAAAAATGTGCGTACACAAAAAGGAATTGAGATTTGCTGCAAATGTGTAATACTTGGGTTTTTGTCAACAAGACAACCTTTACAGCATGAAGGATGAAAGGCAAGAAAAGAAAGATCTAAAAATGATAATAAGAGAGAAAGATCAATCAATGTAAAGCAAAGAAAACAATGACTTTATCTCAAATTTGAGAAATGCACTGGGCCACAGAGCAAAAGTTTTTCGAAATTAGAATTCTAGGGATATGAGAGCAGGACTCCTGCCTAATAAGATTTTCATGTTCTTGAAATATTTAAGTATTTCCTAATTATATTTATGGTGTGACCATCTGCCTGCTCTGCCGTCGTAAGGGAAAACGACGAATGGTCCTGCTCAGGTAGCGAGGCAAATTTTTCAGGAGAAGCAAAAACTCTTTTCACTTTATAATTCTTCTATTTTTCAATCTTTTAAGCTGTAATTCACCAGATATTTGATTGAGGTGTTCATAAAGCAGTTTCTAAAGTTTGAATGGTTTAGGTTGAAAAGTAGCAAAGTTATTCGACATTCGTTGTTCTTCCCTACACTGCGCACTCGCAGGTGAGCCTTGCGATGTATGCGAAAACGACGAATGGTACGGTTAGTCGTTCTCCTTTACACTCGTGAACGTTTATGGGCGTAGGCGATGGTCAGTTGTGACGCATTGTTGACAGTAATGACTGTGAACTGGTTACTACAAATAAAAATAGGACGTATACAAACTAGCTATTATACGTATAAAAGTAGGTGTTTGTTATATCCCAACTGTAACTCGGTAAACGTCCTTCGTTTCCCTTTCTCGCTTGGTCAAATACTACACAGTCAGGGTACAAATCAGATGTGCACACATTTTCAACAGCTTGATTAAAAACTGTCTCATTCGGAACCAAAGTTTGGTCTCCATGATATCTCTTTATTGTATTCTCTTCAGAAGCGAGTTTTACTTTTATTTTCGCTAATTACAAAATTTTCCCTTCACGACCAAAGGGATCAACAATGTTATAATGTCAAGAATACGATCAGATCATTGCAAAGTCAAACTTTCTCGTAAGAAATGTTACAATCTGACAAGACTATCACAAACGCTTTCGGGAGAGGTAATGCGACGCGTTGTATTTATTAAATAAAGGATTCAGTTGATCGGATCGGAAAACATACCACAAAGTAGAGATCGACAAGGACAGTTTGAATCTGCAAGACATTATTATACTCGATCGTAACGTCCGTCAAGTCATAAAAAAACGTCAAGTGTAAAGCAAGACTAGGTGTTGCCACAATACGTCCACTTTTTAAGTTGGACAAAGATATTTACTCTCATAACGCAGTGTCATTAATTGCATGGTAATTCTATAATGATGTCGACCAGTGACAAGTGCTAGACAAATTGCGGCACTATAACCATCGTTGGGATTTGGGATGTCAAATGACTGGACAGCAAACTAGCATGACGTCAGTCTGTTAACATCTGGCGGACACTAATATGCAGTGCTAATAAATTTCTCCCTAAATACTCTTTTGACCCTCCCATCCCCACCCCTTTCCCCCTGTTCCCATCCGTTTTCCCCACTCTCCCGCCTGCTCTTGTCAGTTCACACCATCAGCATAGGCCTAATACGTGAAGACAGACAGAAAGACACACTATGTGATACATTCTTATAAACCATCGACGGTACTCCGGGGGAGGGGGTGGTGGTGAATTTGTTTGCGAAAAAAAACTAGTATGTTTGTACTGACGCAACAGTGACCAACTGTCATAATTTGTCGCCCATGCCGAATTTGCCCAACGGCAGAGACCAGGGGACAACGCCGAATGAGCAGTGATCCTTGACCGATCGACCATTCGTCGTTCTCCCTTACACTGAGCTCTGGCTCGGAGCTCGCCAGTGACAAAAAATTTTACACCATCAGATACAGATTTAAATACTCTATGAAATATATAAAAATTAAAAACTCGAAAAATTTTGACCATTCGTCATTTTCCCTTTCGACGGCAGTGCTGGAATCATATATATAAATATCAGAGATAATGCAGATTATGAAAGGTAAAGGAGAAAAAAAACAGATTGCTTTCAACTTAAGAGTTAAAGAGCTAATATGTGTTGAAAAGTGGGGGGCAAAAACCCACAATAATATCATATAACACAAAACAAACACAAGCAAAGAAAAGCTTCAGGTGGACTTTACCTAAAGAAGCTCCATCAATGATCTTGGTGGACAAAGTAGGGACTGTTCTAACAGCTTGATCCCCTGAACCGACACAGGCTGTTTTGTTACTGTTCTTCTCATCCTCTTTCGTAAGGCAATTGCGCACTTTGTCCCACAACCATGTAATCTCCTCATCTGTTGGGGTGCGGTCAATTCTTATTCCGTTCTCATCATAAACTGGCATTTTATTGGAATTGTCGTTGTTAATGTTGGCATAGGTAGGAATACCATTGTTTGCCTGCTGGATAGCAATCTTGCTGGTCCTACTGACACTTGCATTAGACACAGGTACCCTTTTGCTAGCCGATATTCTCCCTCTTTCAGACAATGCTTGCTTCTGCTGTTGCTGGCTGTTAGTATCTTTAGCCAAAGGGTCACCCCTTCCATAGTCATTAGTCTGGCCAGAAGTTGCCCCTGATGTCCAAACTCTAGTTGTTTGATACACCACACCATTAGTTTGACCATCTACAGGCACTTTCACGGGAACCTTGGTCATGAAGTTGTTGTTAACAGCCTTCACTTTAGCCTCGAAGTGGGACTTATGTGCTGTTGAGGCAGCTGCCCCTGAAGAGGGGCTTGGAGGACTATGTTCAGAGACTCCAGTGGATGTCTTGTATTCCGCGTGATGGTCAGGGCTCATAATGATGTGGGCAGCAGCCTTAGGCCGATTGATTGAAGTAGTTGTGTTCAGTGAAGAACAGTGAGAAGGTGGCAGATTGGATTTGGCACTTGAACTACTAGAATTATCATTTGAGCTATTCTGATCCGCACTAGGAGTTAATACTGGAGTCTGAGATGAAGGAGCTGTCCTCACCGTACCAGCACTAGCTGTTCTGTGTGCTTTTTGAGTACTGTCTACTCTCTGTGTTGCTGGGGTTACCTTTGCTGACAATGGACGTGCTACTGCTGGTTCTGAAATAGACAGTTGTCCCTTCCATTATTTGATATTGAGCAGCAATTTATTACACTAAAAGCCACTTTTTGCCAGCAACAGGTCTGGGTTAAAAGTAATGCTGAATCGATGCAAAAGAAGCAGCCCAATAACCTATTTCATAACCTGATAACAAAAATTCTTGGCATGTGTATGGCATCATGGTGAAATCAGGTCCTTGTCGAAATAATGAAATCGCAGAAACTGACATTCCTCCACCCAATGGGCAATTTTTACTGGGTTTTTTTTTTTTTTTAATATTTTTTTTTGGGGGGGGGGGGGGTCAACAACCTTAATCTCAATTTAACAACACATTTCTATGTATATTTTACTGAAAAACATTGAACAGAGGCACATAAATATGAAGTAAATTTGCAGTTTCCAAGGATACTCAAACACACTCAAACTTAGGAGGACACCGAACTATAGCAGCTATTTTCTTGTTAATTTTAACTCTGATGCTAGGATATACCCACATCCTTCAATCACAAATACTGGGTGTCTAAAAAATTTTTTTAATGACCAGCTTAAACGGCAATAATTCGATTATCCATGAACCAATTTTAATCAAACTTTGCAGAAATAAAATTTAACCACGCGCACATAATGGAATTACATCAAGAGGCTCGCCCAGGATAGGGAAAGGTGTAAGGTGTTTGTCTGTGGCCTATACCCTGGTGCAGGGTGAGAAAGGCAATGATGATGATGATGCGCACGTTATAGAAAGGTGTAATTTGCATTTTTTTCTATCTGGCACACAATTCACTATGAAGTAATTCCTCCAAATACAACTTTGTGTATCTAATAGCAAATAAAACCATGAATATTCACATATTTTCTCGAAAATTTATAAAATACCTCTCTATGAAAAAGTACAAATCGATTTTAATGCCAGAATACCTACAATGTAATACACAAAAAGTATCTGTTATACTCCAGAAACTCCTTACTTTACTTAAAACACTAAGTCTAGGTTTTGTAAGCTGACTGAATAACAGAGATGGCTTTTCGTAATCGGGTTATAAGAATAATTTCTAGCTTTCCAGTGACACTGAATCAGCACCAGACTTTTCCAGCTTTTATTTGCAATAAGTGAGAATGTTCTGATTTCTTTAAATTCATAGGTGTCATATTACTTCCGACACAAAAATTAAGAATGAATGAGTTAGCTGTCATTATTTTATTCTATACAAAAAGTTTATCTACCTACCCATGTTTTTACAAAGTTTTCGTGTTTTAAAAAAATCGCATAATATCTTTCTTAGTTGTATGCAGGCTGCCACAGACACAGCATGATTCATGAACAAACGCAGAGTAACTTTTTCTTGTTTAATGGTAAAACAAGAGCTAACACTGAGTGTCTTTAATTTAAAAATGCAGACGTGCATCTTTCTTTTCTTATAACTTGACTATTACTATTTGCGCAGATTTAAGACTTCTCATGGTAAAAGACATTCTTAGTCAGTTTACCATAGATTTTGGAGAGATCTGTAACGTCGTTTTTAAATAAACAATAATTTATTCATAAGTGTGTAACTGAAATAGGACAAATTGGGTACTCTACAAACACAGCTAGAACTAAAACTAAGGCACAAAAATTAACCATTCTAACGCAGAAGAAATCTCAAGACTGAGCTTTTAGTACATCAGTGTAATGGTTTGCTGTGTGGGATGAAGAAGAAGTTATATCGTTCCAAACGTAAACAAAAATACAAAATTCTTAAGCGACACCAGCAAAGTCGCTTCAGGGCTCATTAACCCCGTGACCCCGAGCCGGGGAGCTTCGGCAGGCTGCTGAGTCACGCTAACTAAAGGTAACAGAATCTGGCGAAAAGTGACGCCGTGGGCGCAATAGATGAAACAAACAAAAATAATTGGTATACACGCGATCGAATCTGGTGTGCTTGAGATTTGGGACACAAAATCTGGATATCCTGATTAAATCGGGATAAGTGGCTGCCACTGGAAACAGGCCTACACAGCACAATACATCCTCATCTCTAAACATCTCCAAAACTTTCTCGGCACGTTTAGAGATATCTATTTGAGGTGACTGTTGCGGTTTTTACCGTCTTTGTCCTGAAATCAGAACGGGATAATCACACCCCTGTAGCTGAACACCTATATAAGAAGTAAAATTTTGCATTTTACCCAGCATTGGTTGAAATTATTAAAACTTGATATATATCTCAAACACGTTGATTGATTCTCTTCATATTTACAAAATAGATGGTTGAATTTTAATTATTTGAATTTTTGTTGAAATTAGTGCAGATAGAAGACAAAGTTATTACCCTTTAATGGAGTCCTCTATTTTTAAGATACCCTGAATCTTCTGATCAAGACAGGTGGGTATTTTTTTCACCAAAAGCTAGATAAAAATGAACAGCTTTCAGACAATACTGATAAATGTAACTCCTTAAGCCCAAAGTTGACGAGTGCCTGCTTCCACTGTGTCATGACACATATGAACACATAAATATGATGAAAGAAAGACGAGGTGAAACACAGAAAAAACATTAGTCAAGAAAAGAAGGAGAAAAAAGGACCTCCATAAGGTAACTAGCAACTTCATAAATGAATATATTGTTCTTAGTGAGAATGCCCTTTCTTTAGAAAAGCAATTATTGTAAAAAAATTTCACATCAAAATGGAAAAGCAATTGAAACTCAGGAACTGATGATACTCACTATATAAATGTGTTCCAGTGTTGATGATGGCCAAGCCTTTTGTTCCAGTACTATCATTGTTCTCTGTTGTATTATCTTCCTCATCCTTGATTTGGTGATCTGCAAAACGTACACTCTTCTTCTTGCCCTGAAAAATACAAGGCACAACATTGCATGTCTGCCACAGGCTAAATTACCCACAACAGGAAGGCAGAAAGCTCAGTTCAGAAACTAATCGTTTAAAATATTAGCTTGATGTCCATCTAACACCATAGATGACAATGCACACACTAACTAAACTTCAAACCAAGAAAAAATTGCACAATATGCCGTATCACTTGATGTTTACCAGAAACAGATGACACGTAGTAAAAAATGTTTAGCAATTAGATCTACATGTATATGGTTTTATAACTGAATAATGAATTAGAACAATTCACTTAGCTGTCTTTCAAAATATAAGCCCAGTGTCTAGTAAAATCGTCATGTCCACGTTCACTAAGAAATTTGATGAGGTTAAATGATGTGGAAAAACACACAACAGTGGCGTCAGGTGGATTGTAAAGAGGGTGAGGCTTGCTGTGACTAAAAGTGGGGTCACTCAGATTAGAAAGATGTATAACGACTAAAAAGACAGTCAAACATGCACATAAAAAGACAATGTGAAAATAATATATATAGCCTATATGTATTGTAAACTTGCTAGTGGCAATACCATATGTTTAAAACCAGGACAATAGACTTACCTTGCATCTTTGTACATGTATATGATTTGGGCCCTTTGGTTTTTCTCTTGAGCAAACTTGCCATAGACTTTTTGGTTGAACAATAAATCCTTGAAAATATCCATCTACAACAGAATACTAAAATTGTGCTGGTTGATGTGGTTTCAGTCTCTTTATAGTAAGCTTATCATCATGTCATTGAGAACTAAAGCAAGTTTCCAATAAATTATAGGCCTTTATACGACTCATTGCAGCATTAAAGAAAATAAAAATGACATTCTAATTTAAAACTAACTTATCTGACAAAGGTGATTATTTCATTGTTTATCCAATCCCCACACAAAGAGCACGAGTGTGCACAGTACCCAAAACATCACTGTCTGTTAACCCACCCAAAACTACATTCAAGTGTATACATCATATCGCTATGGTGCACATGACAATTTAAACCCAATGACATGCTCACAGTAATGAAACTTTAACAAAATACCAAAACACCAGAAGCCATGGAAAGGGGGGGGAGCATGCTCAGTCCACACCTTGGGATGGAGCCATGACAGTATGCAAATTAAGTGTCAATAAGAGATGTCGAGGCTTACGTCACACAATGCTTAGGTTTAGATGTGCAGCTGAAGCCTCGCGTGCTAATAGAACCAAAAGTCTTTTTGTTTCAGCCTTGATCCACGCAAGGTCAATATACCCCAGTTATATTCAGTCTGTGGAAACATAACCACTGTGACTTCAGGCCATGGACCTTACAACAAATGGACTCCCTCTCTCTCTTCGCAGCACTCTGTGCCCAGCATGGCAAAGTGAAGAGTAAAAATGGCCGCCAACTTTTGCAAGCCTGTTTCGATCCAGTTTTTCGTCAAGTATGAGTTAGTTTTGTTGTTTTGTCACCGCAAATCATGACAAGAAAGCGAATACTGAAATCTTCATGGACGAGAAAAAGAAAAAAACTGCCACAAAAAACAACAGTGCCACAGCGATTTTTGTATTTGTTGAAATACATGAACCATGTCTTTAGTTTTGTTTTAGGCATAAGCGGCAAAGAAGTAAAAGTAGACCGAAATCTAGAAAAACAGGCGATCAGATTGATTTTAGTGCCTTGAAAACTTCGAAGAAAAGCTAGATCTAGACCATAGATTTACTATATAGGCCTATTAAGTTGCTGTGGCTAAATCGAGTGCACTCAATGAGTCGCAGTTGGACAAAGAATATATCGTTTTCTCTGCTCTTTCCTTCATCTTTTTCTCTAATAAAATTACATTGATACCCTAAGTAGTTTGGGCACAATGCATGTCTAAGTTTAGCGTGTCAAGTTCAGACCTATTTTTCACCCGGCTCGCTGCAAGCCAGGGTGGACACAAGTGTACTGCCGCGGCAACGCAGGGTGAATTGGGTTAACGTACTGGGTAGGGAACATTTGTCTGCTACTAAACTAAGCATGTACTTTTGTAGCTCATGAAAGAAATGTTATTAAGAGCTTTCTTTTCAAGAAAAACAAAACGTAGTGCTTTGAAAAACATGTGTAAAATCACTTAATTAAAAAAATTCTTTAATACCCTATGTGTGAGAGTGGGTGTGTGGGTGTGTGGGGGGAGGGGGAATGGGGATGAAATAGTGAGGTGACATGACCTGGAAAGCCAAAAGAGCCAAAGAGTTAAGTTTGATGAGCTTTCAAAAGAGAACAAAAATATCACGTCTAGAAAAACGAATATGAACCGACTAACCTTTCTCTCAGGGTTCATTCGGGCCAGCTCCAAACTATCACGAGGAAATGTCTTCACTTGGTTAGGTCTGCCTGTTGCCTGGCCAAGGACTTTAGGAGTCGCCTGTTTCAAAATCCCACGTAGAAGTGGGGTCTTTTCTGTCTCTACTGTTTCACTGTCCATTTCTAACTCGTCAGCCTCTTCCAGAGCCTCTTTGGGAGAAGGGTCAAGGACAGAGACAGATGATTCTTGTTTCAAATTTGGAGGACAGTTAACAACTTCCCAATGCACCTGCAGTGTCGCACTTGCATTACCACTTGTACTAGTAGGTGCAGGTGGACAGTTCTTGGGGAAGACTGTTCTTACTGCTGGGACAGGAATTGGCCCACCGACCATCTGACCAGCTTGGCTTATGTGTGTTTGCATTGGTTCAGGAGAAGTATCCAGACAGGGGACTGAGGGAATATGTGACACTGGTGATGTTCGTTGTTGAAATGTACTAGAAACCTGCTGGTATGATTGTACACTAGAAATAGGTACTTTTGTTATGTCTGCTAAACCGTAGTTGATGTTATTATTAGCAGTGTTCCCCTTATATTGGGAGGTTGTCAACACTGTGGAAGAGGATGCCTGTGACTGGCTGTAATATATTATCTGACTGGAACTGATGCCTCCACTCGGATAAATATGAGACAGTGGGTAACTCATATCTTGGGCTGTCATATTCACAAAATTACTTGCCCTGTTGTAATTTTGAGTTGAAGAACCAGCTGCACTCACAGGGCTCATATCCTCTTCTGCAGAATACATAACAGGGTGAGGACCAGAAGTTATTGGGAAGGGTGTTGTTGAAGTCATAGATGTCAGAGTTCCTCTTGTGCTGTAAGGGTGTTGGTTATTTGCCACTTGAGTACTGTCTGATGAGTGTTGATCACCAAGGGCTGGGTTGTTCCCAGGCCATATGGACTGCCCAATGGCTGAGGCATAGCGTGGATGGAAATCAGACATGAGAAGGTCATTTTGTGTTGGGGTGGATGTTTCTGTCAGAGTACAGCTATTTAATTGGGGAGATGGGGATACCCATGCTGTTGAGCTGGAAGTGACGGCACCAGTTGTAATACCAGCTACCTGATGTTCCTTACTTCCCTGCTTAATTACTGGAACTCGGTCATGAGCACTAACAGTGCCTGAAACATTTTCTTGTGAGTTGGGCTTGTGTTTATTTGCTGGGCTATTGTCAGGCATTTTGATCACTGATATACTACTACAGGAACTTGCTGAGTCTAACAGTGAATCCTCAGACAGCTGCTTAACAGTATCATCACATTTCTCCAGACCTATGGCAGTTCCAGTCGCAGCAAATGACCTACCACCATGATCTCCCATCAGATCCCCTCGAGTCAAGCCCACAAAGGAATTATGGTTTTCTTTTCTGTGACGCATTTGTACAAGGCTATTCAAAGGAATATTTCCATACCCTGAGGGATTCAAATGAGGGTCAGGTTGAGCAACAGGAAGGTCTCTTTGAAAAGTGGCAGATGTGGTCATGTCTTGATTAAGAGGCTGATGCTTATCCAGTATGTTTTTCCCTTTGACAGAATTTGTATTATCACTTGCACGATTATTTAATAGATACAAATTATGTCGATCTTCAGGCTGAAGATTATGTGATGGTTGTAAGTCTCTGCTGTCTTCAGAATTCAAAGGGTGCTGTTTCACAGGTGAACTCAAAGGCTTTGAGGTACCTCTGGCCATGAGAAAGTTATCAGCATCCCTACTCTTCCTCTTTGACCCTTCAAGGCTGTCTAAACTGGAACAGCTATCACTAAGCTGAATGTTAGTATCATCATTCTCTAAATGATGCGAATCTTTGTGAGTTCCTTCATTCTCATGTGTACCAAAGTCCCTGTCAATTTCCCTGCGGATGGCATTGTTAAAGTCTAGCAAAGCTTGTTGCTGTTGTTCGAACAACATGTTCTGTTGCTGCTCCAGTTGTTGCTCAAACAAACTCCGGCTGCTGGTTAAGTTTTTCATGCTGTGGTCCATCATTTCTGCTCGAGCATCAGGGTCCATTTGATGCCCCGGCCTTCCAGAGGAGGGACGAGAGGAATGGTGTCGAGTCTGGTCAAAATAAGATTTTTCCAAAGGGTCTGCATTATCAGTGCCAGGTGAAAGCACATGATGATGGTTTGAATGTGGGCGACCAACCTGAGGATTACCTCTGATCAGTGTAAGAGCATCTTCCAATGCAGTTCCTGTGTGCCTTCTTGGGCTCAGTCGCCCACTTCCTTGTCTGGAACTTGGAGGAATATGCGATCGTTGATACTTTTCTGTTGCTTGATTTTGTTCTTCTCTTCTTTTAGAAAGTATTTCTTGCCGTCTTTTTTCTTCACGCTGTGCTTCCAATTTACGTTTGTGAGCCTGGATTCTGAAACATCCCCGAAAAAATTAAAAGAATAAAAAGCAATAAAAATGCTGTGGACATAGATAACAAATCCTAAATTTCCAGTTATCACCAGAAATCATTTAAAGAAGGAAAATTATTTAAAATCATCAACGCAGCTCCTCAAAGCAAGCATGTAAATAAAAATGAATTTTAAAAAGTAAATTGATGGCAAAAGAGTGTGCATTATACTGTTGGCACTTTGTTGGAAGCTTGTTCACTCGAATTTATAAATTTTACAGGAAAGACAAAGAAACTCTGTCGGTTTTAACATGTACACTTTGGCAATCAAATTTTGTCAATGTATTGTGAAGGGCCTTTGAAAAAAATCCTGCAATAAAGTATGTGTACTGAACTTATTATTATTACTATGCAATATGAGTTAGTGACAAAACATTCTTTGGTCAGTTCTTGGAAGTGTGAATGATGCTGTTGTTTTACTTTTTTAGATATGACCTTTCAAAGCTGGAAAATTGTTGATTTCATATGACACCTTCGATATTGCATCATCACTTTTAGAGACCCCAAAGTAATATAATAGGAATAAATCTTCAATATTATATCGCTATCTGATATATTATTTTTTAAACTTCAGTTTGATGGGCCATAAGATATGGTTTGTGTGTGTTTAGGTGGATGTTTTGACATTTTCCTTTGGCGGGGTAGGGGCGTAAAAATAGGTCAGGGAAAAGCCCTGGGCCAGTGGTGGATTTTGGCCTGGTAGGAAAAGAGTTAAAGGTTGGCATGTGTGGGTTCGCCTGCCAATCCACGGTGAACTTGCTACACGTTTTTCACAAGTTCGAGTATGTGACGAGATAACTGTGACGACATCACTGGAAGTATGTGACGACTTCAACGTGTGATGAGTTAACTGGAAGCCTTTTTTACCCTTGTCCACAACAATAAATATTGATACAAAAATTATACCACACTACAATATCGTTATAAAGCAATATGAATCAAACATTTGATGTCAATTTACTGGTTTAATGATATTTTGATTCCCATTTAAAAAAATTAAATTTTAAACATTAAATTTTAAAAATAAAATCAATCATAAAAGCAACAAAAAAAAATAAAAACAATACTCACAGCAACAAAAATTAAATAAGGTACAAATCTGGTCATACAAGCATTAACACTTTAACATTCATATATAGGCCTAAACCAAAATTAGATAAGTGGGGCTATGTGGAATTAGAGGTTTGCAGTTGAATGGGAAGACTATCTAAGATTCACAAACTCACTTTCGTCTCTTGTTAGTCTCTTGAGACAATCTTTTGGCCTTTGAAATGGTGTCAAATCTATTTCTGTCCTCCAACTCCTCTTTCTCCAGGGCTCTAAAATGCTGGCTATAAAATTAAGAAAATTTAATATCCAGATATCTGAGAAAACATACTTAAACATAGTACCACAACATTGCAACCTCTGTCAGAGCTCTCTACTCTAGTAGAGCTGTAACTTGGAATTTGTCCATGCAAAATCAACACTCACAGTAAAAATATCATATTCTGGTACAAAAAATTGAACCTATATTATTTCGCAATATAATAACAGTTCATCCATCAGTTTCTGACATGATGGCCAATATGCATCTTTAGAGGATATTATTTCTCCGGTAAAACAGAAGAAATATCAGGGTTAAGATGACTTGTGTGACTTTTGCTAAGGCCAAAATGACACCTCTACCAATTCAGCCAGAAAAGAGTTTGCCACATTTTGAGCATAGTAAAATTATAAACTAATTGCATCATTGAAGATCAGAAATATCCAGATTCTATTCCAGTGTTTCTCTTGTAAAATGCTTTGGACAATGAGCAACATTTAAATTGTTTGCGATTGACCACTGTGTTCATGATTTATTATTCCTTGAGTGCCATTGTAAATCAGGCGCTAGTCCAAATGATGAAATCGAAGAAACTGACATTTTTCTGCTCTTTGGGTTATTTCTTTTTTTTTAGGGGCCTCTACACTTTTCATGAACACTTAAAAACAATAGCTACGCGAAGTGGTGGGTCTAGGGTAGAGGTGGGGCGGGTGGACCACCTGCGGGCGAGCCTCTAGACTAGAATTGCCCATGCCTGAGGCAAATAATTTTAATTTCACAGCGGCGACAGTGACACGGTCGGTCTGTTCTTCCCTTTCACTCGTTTTTCCCATGAACCCGGTAAATTTTATCCACTATTTTTTTAACTTAAACAAATAGCGTTTCAATCGTGACCACAAAATGTCGTTCACTTTAATCGATTGTTCAAATAAAGTACGTTCACTTTAGGCGGACTCTACTGTATCTGAGTTGGTCTCATCGGTCAAAGCCATAAGTCAAAATAACCTTTAATTCTTCTACGCAGTGGCCCCGTTAACGTAGTTGGCAGGCTACGTTCATGGCACCCTGAATGCAGTATGCAGGCACTGTTGAGACTACGTTCACGGCACTAAAGCTTCATTTAGGGGGAGTGTCCACTGCCGGTTTAAGTCTGCCGGTTTTATTCAGTGACGTATCGTCGGTCGCCTGATGAAATCATGAATAATGATGAATTCACACGAAGCAAATTTTACAGGAGAGGGAAAAAACTGATTTTCTTTGTCATTTGGCGTTCAAGACATAAACTAAATGGGTAAATCTCTAATTATACCTTTTAAAAATACAGTAGTCTCCGCCTAAGATCCCGGTGCTCGGGAGCAAGGAAAAGCGGGATCTTAGGCGAACCGGGATCTTAACCGACGAACTCAGGGAAGAATCTATGGTGACCCATGTTAAGGCTTACAATCGGTAAAATGGTCTCCCTCCACTCTAAAATGAACTGACGTGACCGCTTGGTGGGTTTATGACGTATGGCGAGCAAAGAGTGGTTAACCTTGATGACCTATCACAGCACACAGTGGGATGAGGTGTGCCATTTTCACTTATTATCCTATCATGAGGCTCAAGATCTACGCTTCTCAAGTTGCCCCTCCCCTCTCCCTTACCTATAGAAAATTTATAGCTTTCCATCTCCCCCAACCGCCTTTGTCGTTACACACCATTACGTTGTGAACACACCAATTAAAATTCAGTCTGTCTCGCAAATTCGGGAGTAGAAACAACTTCTGCAATGGTCAGGGAAGAGTTCACAGTTCAACGTGATCCCGCCTGGAGCGAACGTGTAGGCCCTACCCACCCAGCGAGTGATGTAAGTTTAGGGGGATAGCTCAGGTGTGAGTGCGATGCTCGAGGAAAACAAACGTGTCGGTCAGTTCACACCCCGGTGTGATCCCGTCTGGGGCAAACACTATATCGCTTCATCGAGTTTTACAACGTGTATGTGATCACATTCACGATGGTAGCTGATCTTTGACGCGACGGACAATTTATTGACCTCAAATTTTCACTCTTGGTTGATCGGCTGTCCCGCCCGCGTTTTTTTCCGCAATGTATGATCTGAAATGCGGGATCTTAGCCGAATGTAGACCTTCAGAGTGAATCAGAGCGGGATCTTAGGGGTGACTTTTGTATAGTAAAAATTCTGTTTTCTTAAAACAGCGGGATCTTAAGCGAACCGGGATCGTAAGCGGTGGGATCTTAGGCGGAGACTACTGTAATACTGTAGTACATACTGTAGATGGTTCTTTTTTCGAAAAAGTGTGGGATTCACTATTTTCATATCCGAATCTCGCCTGATGCAGTCGCGGAATTCAAGATTTCATCAGTAGGCTTTATGAAACGCTGTGTTGTATACACAGCGTGGTGGAATCAGGCTCTCGTCAAAATAATCAAAGTGAAGAAACTCGCATTTTTCTGCAGGTTTGTGAATTTTTTTCAAATGTTTGTTTTTTGGCTCTACACCTTTCATGCCCATTAACTCATTCGCTACGCCGAGCCGTGGGGGGGCGGCGCGGCTAAAGTGCCGTCAGTATGCTAAGCCGCCCCCGGCGGCTTGAGAACCGACGTTCAATTTCAGCTTGGTTTCTATTCCAATCCACATATCCATGTTAAAATAAAGGTCATAATATAAAGTTGACTTCCGGGTCAAGCGTTTCCACTGAAAATCGGAAGTTTTGATTCAGTTTTGAAACACGACTTCGAAGTTTATTCGACATTATTTTATCGCGAAGCCCAAATTATAGCCCAGACGCCAGTCTTAGTACTTTTACACAACAAAATGTATCATTATTTTGCTCACTAAAGAAGTGTAGGACTCTTCTTTATAATATTGATACTACTGGACTCAAATTGCTAGTGCACTGTAATTGCGAAATCAATATTTTTGAGTGCTAGATCTAGGCCTAGATCTAAATAGTCAAAATATTTTTTTCTCTCCCCAAAATCACTACTTTTTTGTGAATTTACTCAAAAAGTACCACCCAAGACATGTATAGGTTTATTCCAAATGCAATTTTGAATAATTCCATGTAAGATACGAGTGGTTTTTTTCTGTTTGGGATCTTTTTTTCAAAATTATTTTAAAATTTAATTTTTTTCAGTATCGGAGGTTATGATCCAAATGTACAAATATTATGGAATGTATGTAAATGACTCCTCATTTTTCAATATTTTCCTTTTCTATATACAGTTATGGTTATTTTGATGTATAATTTGACTAGGTGCAAACATAATTTTTGAGTTTCATCTGAGATTATAAATTTTTTGTTTTCAAATTTTATCCGCAGACGATCAAAATTGTGTTGCATAATCGCCTCTTACAGGAACCAAAGTTGAAAAATACTCAAATAAACAATACAGATGTATTCTACAAACCATACTGAAAATGTTGGTATATAATATGTTGATATTTATTTGAATTTATGGCCCCCAAGACCTGTGAACTGCGCACTAGTCATCACCTCATTTCGCCCTCCCGAAAAAAATTCGTCCACAAGCCGAAAATAATACGTAGCGAATGAGTTAAAGAACTCATTTCTGTGTGGATTTTTCTGAAAAACGTTGATTAAAGGCACAAAAATGTAAATTTTCAGTTACCACAGACTCTTAAGCTAAGGAAATAACTAATCTTTGGCGGCCATTTTCTCACTAATTTTATCTCTGAAAACAGGTGACCCCCACCTCCTTCATTTGCAAATATCTCGACTTGTATTCAAGATAAATGGATACTTTTTTCACCCAAATAAAGATAAGTGAATAAGCTTTAAGATGATACCAATAACTCTACATGCCCCAAAATTGACGAGAGCCTGATTCCACCACGTTGCGTCACATATATTGTTATAACCTTCTACATATTTGTGCACATTGAAAATTAGTCCATCAAGCAATTTGTGAATTCAATTGCAATCAAACCACCTTGTGCCTTGTGCTATAAGTAGTAGATGGCATCATACGAGGTTGCATTGAAAATTGTGTGCATTCTTTTGAAACAAGAGCAGGAGTAACTGATAGACAGTGCCAAAAGCACACCCTGAAGATTCATGCAAATCATCACAAGGTCTTCTTGCCCAAGAGCAAAGGTTATATCCATGGCGTGTCCTTTCTTTGTCCTTTTATTATCTGACATGTGAGATTCCCACTTAGTCTGGCTGACATTGTCAAGACTCAAAACTCAAGCACAAATTCACATTGGTCTTTTTTGGCTCTTAGATTGACATGTTCTTTACATCTAGCCCAAGTTTGAGTAGTCTGACATACAGGGCAGATTGTCCCTGACCTGTGCAGGCTGTTTCGTAAAACCAATGAAGCTCTGACAGATTACAAAATTAGGGATCAAGATACAGTTTTCCAGAGCTATGCTGGCAATAGTGGGAGGGAACCTTCGGAAGCATGGCCACAGATGTGAACAGAAACTCCTTGGCTTGCACGCCCCTTGTGGATTGTTTGGTGGTGCAGCGTGGATTGGGCTCTTCAAAAGCACTCTTTACAAAGTGCTGGAGGATGCAAGTAACCATCAACAAGTGCCTGGGGAAGTTCCTCAGTATGAGATGGACAGACAGAGTCACCAGAGAGAAAGTATTAAGCAGAACATTTTCAGACAGAACACAGCAGTTGAGATGGATTGGACTGAGCAAACCATCTGGAAATCAGGCAGCTACATAACACAGAAAAATCTTACTTGGAGTCCACAGGTTAAAAGACCGAGGGAAGGGTATGTGGAGCCTGTAGAAAAGTAACAGAGAATAATGAACAGAAAAGTGGAAAGACATTTGAAAAATATGAAGAAGTTAGCCCAGCAAAGGTAGGGAATAATGGAAAGTGTTTGTCCGAACGGAGTGAGTCTTTTTTTTTTTATAGTAGAGGGTTTTACGGCGCTCGCAACTGCATAAGGTCATATGAGCACCAAGGGGTGGGTGTCAACAGAGAAGTCTTTACAGGGAATCAGACTTAGACTGCTCACCTCTCTAGCTTCAACAGCACAAGGTCTGCTTCGACTATCAAGGCACCCCGGAGATAGCAGGTCACAAGAGAGTGACAAACATACAAAAGAAGTAGAGGAAATGACAATAGTAAGGATCAAGAAAGAAAAAGCAGCAGTTCCCTGTTGTAGATCAGGCACAGTTATGAACGTGACATGAGTCAGCCTATTTACAATTCTACTATGCTTGAACGAAATATGTCCCCCCTTTGGGAATGGCCTAAAGACACTACAGTCAGTGGCACTGCCCCGGGGGGGTGGAGTGAGTCTTGCGATGATGAAACCGGCATGGGCTCTTCTAGAGCAATTTACAATGAATGAGTTCGGTCATAGAGATATCAACATCCTGCAAACTTTGACCTTCTGCTCACTCTGTTTCAGATTTTTAAAAACCCAAGTGTGTGCCTGATAAAACGGAGAATTCCACAATTTTTAGAAAATCAGTTTTTTATTCATAATATAGGATAGTGCTCAGTGAGATAGATGTCCATGTAGAACTATTTTTCAGTTATCTCAACTCAAACATGTAATCTGATGTAATAAGAAAATCATGAAAAAACACAGTGCCCCAAAAGTTGCCTGATGAAACCGTGAATCCCCCACCTGGGTGGAATTCACGATCTCATCAGTCGGTTTATGACTCACGGGGCTGACCGTTGGCGCCGTGAACACCTCTTTAGACCATTGAAATATATGGGCGACTGCGTTGAGCAAACACAATGGTTCAGTATTCACGGTTTCCAGGCTAAAGATGTCGGCTGCTTGCGTTTTGTGGGAAAACCTTTCTGTCACAAAATGAAAATGTTTCAATTTTGGCTTAGATTCTATTCCAATCCACATATCCACGTTAAAATAAAGGTCATAATATAATGTTGACTTCCGGGTCAAGCATTTCCACTGAAAATCGGAAATTTAGATTCAGTTTTGAAACGCGATTTCGTAATTTATTCGACTTTGTTTTATCGCGATGCCAAAATTATAGCCCGACACCAGTTTTCGTAATTTTACACAACAAAATCTATCATTATTTTGCTCACTAAAGAAATGTAGGACTCTTTTTTATAATATTGATACGATTGGACTCATATTGCCAATGCACTGTTATTGAGAAATCAATATTTTTGAGTGCTAGATCTAGGTCTAGATCTAGATGGTCAAAATATTTTTTTCTCCCCAAAATCACTACTTTTTGATGAAATTACACAAAAAGTGCCACTCAAGACATGCATAGGTTTAAATTCCAAATGCAATTTTGAATAATTCCATATAAGATAAGAGTGGGTTTTTTTCTATTTGTGATCGTTTTTTAAAGATTATCATTTTTTTTTTTTTCCAATATATCGGATGTTATGTTCAAAATGTACAAATATTATGGAATGCAGGTAAATAACTGCAAACTTTTCAATATTTTCCAGTTCTTTAATCATTTACGGTTATTTTGAAGTATCATTTGACTAGGTGCAAACATATTTTTTGAGTTTCACCAAAGTTTATTAAGTTTTTATTCGAAGTGACTATTAGTGCCGATCTTTATTTCTCCGAACGGTTTCCGGCTTCGGGTCTCGTGATTTTTTGCCTATTTATTGCGAGAGTTCGGTGCCAACTTTCATTCTGCCTCTGGTCTGGGATTGGGAAGGAACACCGCATGGCAAGCCCGACTACAGACAACCTTCAGTAACACCCATCACACACCCACCACCATCATGCACATGTACACACACAAACTTATACACACACTAACTAAACATGATCAGTGGGCAACTTTTGAACGTATGACGAGCTGAGCTGTGGATGGAGAGACAGTGTTGAGTGAAAGAGCAGGTGAAAGGAAGAATGTACGAGTGTATCCACAGGCGCCAGCAACTACAAGACGATGACACCGACCCCCCTGGCCAGGTCCACAACTCACGAACGAAAGGAATGCGGCTAAGGCAGTGTTTTGCCTATATTATTGTCCATGGTTCGCAGGGTGCAAGGCAATGAGTGAGATTTTCTTTGTGTGTGCCTGGAGGGAGGGGGTGGGGTGTGAAAGTCATGCGGACGGGGATGAGCCGCGGGAGAGAACACGGGAATTGAATGAATGAGTGAAACTGAAAGAGAGGAACGACTCATGAGCCCTGGAGTGAATGGATCCTGTGTTTCTATTTTTGTATACATGTACTTTGAACTGTTACTGAATGAAGGCTGAAATAAAGCCCGAAAAACAAGCACACGCACGCTCCTCACTCTCCACTTCCACACTTACTACCACACACAGACACACTCACACACGCACATGCATACACACACACACACACACACACACACACACACACACACACACACAGGAGCAAATTTTTAGGTCTATATCTATTTCAATTTTCAAGAGCTAGTCTGGCTAGTCTAGAGATTTTTAGATGAGTGTAAAAACGTGAAAAAGGTTTCACAACAGAATGAAATCAAAATTAGAACAGCCCATAAACAACCACAAAAATGAACAAATAAGGGCGTGAGCCCACCTGTCCGAAGAAGATTGGCTGTTTTAACACTAAATGTGCGTAATTTTAAAACAAAGTACAGGATATTACAAGTAAATTATGGAATCGCACACATTAAGGAGCTGCCAGTGTCAGTACATGTGATCGGTTTTGGTGGAACGTACGCTCTAACATAACCCATTTAAATATATATATAGATATTTATCATATTCTATAGGCGCTTACACTACCTACTTAATATATATACTATATATATATACAGTCAAACCTGTGTAAGACGGCCACCAATTGTCAAGGAGAAAAGTGGCCGTATAAGACAGGTGGCCGTCTTAGGCAGGACTGATCAAGATAAAGAAAACAAACCATTCCCATCTGAGGCCCCAATCGAAAGTTGCCCCATTATGTTATCTTTATTGATGTTGTTGTTGTTGGTTTGTATTTCGTTTGTAATTTTTCTTTTGTCGCTGATTTTGCACAAGGGTGACAATAAAACGAAATGTATCAGACAAGGAAGACTGAGTGCCATATTAAAACAAACACATGGGTCGCCACCACTTGGAGAACGAGTGGCGTTTCTGTAACAAGTTCATGTTACGTCCTTTGTTACTTTGTTACAGACTGGGTAAACAGTGACCACTCATCTCGCTTACGATTTGTATATGAGTTCTGGGCGGGGCTTATGGGTTATGAGGGATCACACGCTTACCTCACCAGCAGCTGAAAATTGGTAGCTATTGGTCAACAGTGGGGGGGGGGGGGGCTACACAACATGATCGGTTGGAGGGACTACCTAACAACAACGACAGGGGATTGAATTATGACGGCTCGCCCACAACGCCAGAGGCCAATGCACAATTTATGACAAAACGTAATGGAGTCACTAAGGTGACCGCCTTAGACAGGTGTTATTGCTTAGTATGATAGGGGTTGTGTGTTAAATTATTGCCGCCGCGGACGCGTTGGACAGGTGCCCGTTTTACACAGTGTATGTTTATCTAAAAAACGCAAGGGGGGAAATGGAAAGTGGCCGTTTGTACAGGTGGTCGTCTTAGAGAGGTGGCCGTCAGGGCAGGTTCGACTGTATATATATATATATATATATATATATATATATATATATATATATATATATATATATATATATATATATATATATATATAATATCTAGAATCTAATGAAGGTAGAAACATCAAATTAAATGACGTTACACTATACAACACCCCCCCCCCCCCTTTTTTTTCCCCCATAAAAAAAAATTGATAGAAAAACAACACATCAGAACAATAACAAGAAAGAAAAAAATACACACTAACAAAATAAAAGACCACAAAGAGGGAAAAATAAAAGTAACTGTAACGTATTCAACAAATCAACGTGGTGACAACAAGTGAGAAAGAGACGAAGTGAAGCTAGGTGAACTTTCTTTCAAAAGTAAAGAAGTTCGGTTTCTTTCTTTTTTTCTTTTTTTTTCATTTGACTTTTATTCTCCGATTTGGGGACCAAAAAATGCAAAAAAATCGAGCCACGATTGATTGGTCGCGGCCGCGACACACGCAGATATCTATAGCTAGTTCTATGTGTCGTTATCAACAACCCTCCGTAGATCTAGATCTAGATCTAGACAGCACACGAGTGAACACAACACATTAAGTTTAAGAGCAGCACCCTTCATAGGCAACACGTCATATCTGTAGCGAAAAACTGTTTGGAACTGTAGCATTTCTTTATTTATAAATATTTACTGCTGGCATTTTTTGGACCGATTGAACCATATTGTATGCGAACAACCTTTGGTAGGCCTATACTATAATTATAGATCTATATAATATCTGAAATTTGCGGAAAGGATGTGATTTCAGACACGGCGTCACTTTTCGCCCGATTCTGTTACTTTTAGCTCAAGTGACTCAGCAGCCCGCCGAAGCTCCCCGGCTCGGGGTCACGGTGTTAATGAGCCCTGAGGCAACTTTGCCGGTGTCGGTCCGGAAGTTCGCATTTTTGACTATGTTTAAAACGATATAACTTCTTCCCCATCCCACACAGCAAACCATTACGCTGATGTACTAAAAGCTCAATGTCTTGAGATTTATTCTGCGTTAGAATGGTTAGTTTCTGTGCCTTAGTTTTTGTTCTAGACAAGTGTTTGTAGAGTACCCAATTTGTCCTATTTTAGTTACAAAGTTATGAATAAATGATTGTTATTTTAAAAAGGGAGTGCATACAGACCCGATAACCGGGAACAAAGTCACAAAGTATACAGACCCGGTAGGGGAACTCTTTTGTGATTTCGGAGTGTCTGCGCCCTCTTGGCTCAGGGTAGACCTAGATTAGGTTCTTCTAGATCTGTGGCCTAGGTCTAGATCAAGATCTAGTGGCTAGATCTAAATGAAGATTGCGGATGTCTTTTCGATGAACGATCGTTTTTCCTCCATTTTGGAGTTGGAAGAATCGCAAGACGCAATTAAAAGAACAATGTCATAATTTGATCGAGCAGTCACCCTCTCTATTTCGCTCTCTCTCTCTCTCTCTCTCTGTGTGTGTGTGTGTGTGTGTGTGTGTGTGTGTGTGTGTGTGTGTGCATCGCTCGCCTTCGCCTTCTCTTTTTCTTTGTTTGTCTCTGTTTTCCGTCGTCCCCACCTATTTCACACTCTATCTTTTTCTCGTTCCCTCCTGCCAACTGGGGCATGTCATTACATTTTGCTAGCACCTCTCTCTCTCTCTCTCTCTCTCTCTCTCACACACACACACACATACACACACACACACACACACACACACACACACGATTTCTACCGGGTCTGGGGGCTGAAACTTCCCGAAATCACAAAAGAGTTCCCCTACCGGGTCTGTATACTTCGTGACTTTGTTCCCGGTTACCGGGTCTGTATACACTTCGTTTTTAAAAAGGCACGACAGATCTCTCCAAATTCTGTGTTAAACTGACTACGAATATCATGTCTTTTACCATGAGAAATCTTAAATCTGCGGTAGTAGTAATAGTCAAGTTATAAGAGAAGAAAGATGCACATCTGCATATTTTAACTAAAGACGATCAGCGTTAGCTCTTATTTTACTATTAAACAAGAGAAAGTTACTCTGCGTTTGTTCATGAATCATTCTGTGTCTGTGGCAGCCTGCATACAACTAAAAAGATATAATATAAGCGATTTAAAAAACCACAAAACCGTGTAAATACATGGGTAGAGATAAACTTCTAGTATGGAATAAAAATAATGACAGCTAAAACATTCATTCTTAGTTTTTGTGTAGGAAATATGCGCGGACACAATTATGAATGTAAAGAAATCAGTCACATTGTCAGTTATTGCAAATGGTCATAGAAACGTAAAAAAAGCTGGAAAAGTCTGGTGCTGATTCAGTGTCCCTGGAAAGCTAGAAATTATTCTTATAACCCAATTACGAGAAGTCAACCCTATTATTCAGTCAACTTACAAAACCTAGACTTAGCGTTTTAAGAAAAGTAAGCAATTTCTGGAGTGTAACAGATACTGTTCGTGTATTAGATCTACGGTGAAGATATATTCTAGCACTAAAATCGATTTGTACTTTTCATTGAAAAACTTCATGATAACTTTTATAAACTTTCGAGAAAATATGCGAATATTCATGATTATATTAGACACATAAAGTTGTATTTGGAGGAATTACTTCGTAGCGAATTGTGTGCCCGATGGATAAAATTGCAAAATTACAGCGCAGATACCATCTTTTCTGAGTATCTGCACTAATGTTATGTCGTTCATATTCCAAAAGTTCGACAGATTTTGACGATGCGTTTTTTTTATATTGATTTTTTTTCATTCACGCTAGTCCCAAAAAAATTACAATTTAGCATTGCCGACTCCAGCGCGTTTAACAAAATAACCAGACAAGTTACAACGTCCGTTCTTTTTTAAGTCTCAAGAGCAGAAATGCGTGCTTTGGGTGCACTAAATGAGAATTACCATAAATACAAGGATGCACCTTAAATTGTACGTTGAAAAGTACCAAAAATTAAGTCGGCCCAGACAGAGCGGCGACAGGGAGCTGACCCCCGTGACCCCGACGTGATAAGGCGCCCGGCGGGGAACCCCCCTCAGCAACTAAAATTCCACTGCCGGTGCGCCGTGCAGAGTGTTCGGAGAAATAGTGCCCAGCTTTATTTTCCCGAATGTTCTGAGAAATATATAGTGCCTAGCTTTATTTTCCCGAACGTTCGGAGAAATAGTGCCCAGCTTTATTTTCCCGAACGTTCGGAGAAATAGTGCCGGCCTTTTTTATTTTCAAATTTTATCCGCATCCAATCAAAATTGTGTTGCATAATCGTCTCTTACAGGAACCAACGTTGAAAAATACATAAATAAACATTACAGATGTATTTTACAAACCATATTGAAAATATTGGTATATACGTTGATATTTATTGGAATTTGTGGCCCCATGGACCTTTTAACTGCCCACTAGTCATCATCTCTTTCGCTCTCCCGAAAAAAAATTCGTCCACAATCCGAAAATAATACGTAGCGAATGAGTTAAAATGTGTTTTTTCCTAGACGCAGGACTAGTATTGTTTCACAATGACCGTCAAATTCGAATGTGTATCGTGTGTGCCTTTCTAGTAGTAGGTTATATACAATTTTGATCTTGCTCCTTTGCAAAAAAAAATAATTTAAAAATAGCCTTGGTAGCCAAGTATAAATTACAAATATATTTCCATTTTGTATCACAAACCAAACTTGTTTGACATCGGAAGCTCACTGATTTGATATTCAAGTTCCCGAACTAGAAAAGGAATTTTGCGAAGTTGAGCAATGTGAACCACTTTGGACATCAAAGAAAGCTGCAGAAAATCCATCACGGAAATAGAAGAAGAACCAGACCTCAATGAAAAAAGTGTCATTCAAAGTACACGATGCGTTTGAACAGATCAAAGGTGCTTTTTTTAACCTCAGAGAAAGAGAGACAGTATATATAATATTTAATATTTTGGCCAGCTTGAGTTCCATCCCATGAGATGAAGGAAAACGAAGCGCCCTTACAGAATTAACTCATTTGCTTTGTATTATTTTCGGCTTGTGTACAAATTTTTTCGGGAAGGCAAAATGAAATGATGACTAGCTAGTCCTAGCACTAACATTTCTGCGACAGACACAACCACACAGAGTACATGTACCCGTGCTCTCAGCACACTCAACACAAAAAAAGACCCACACACAGTACAAGTCAGAATTGCCACACCAACCCTCAGTCTGTTGTCCCAGTCAGTGACCAACACATAGATGTACAACATGCAGAGACAATGATTCAGGACATGTGTGTGTATATATATATATAAAATAATAAAACCAATAGAGCCTACTCAATAATTTGTGAGGAGTTAAGTGAGGGAAATATGTGGATATTTACGGCAAAGTGATGCATAGATCAACCATTTTGAGGTTACGGAAACTGCGGCAGCAGTGAAATTTGGTGAGTAGATACCCAGTATTACATTATGTCCCTCAAAGATGAACTTATCCTGGTGCTCAGTTTTCTAATTATCGGTGCTCGTTACGTCATAACTGGAAACGCTAACGGGAATCAGACATGACCATCTTGCACTTTCTGTTACAACTAAACCGACCAATACTGATTCACTTTGTTTTTGAAAAATCATGAAAAAGGCTTGTAACTTCTGATTTCCTCATGCAGTGATGTCTTTCAGTCAATATTGTTGCGTTAATTAGCGCTCAATTCAGGATGAAAAATACGGTTTTCTAAACCTCCTGCGTGGTCACGCTGACCGAAGAATGCCCAAGCAATGACCCCGCTCACCGTCAAAGGTCAGCGCGGCACTGGCTACCTGAGCTCTCAACTAAAGTATCCTGTTTCTGTGCGCCGTGTGGAATGTACGTAAATAACTGCTCATTTTTCAATA
>NW_004797981.1:226932-228752 GCF_000002075.1 Aplysia californica
GACCTGTGAACTGCGCACTAGTCATCATCTCATTTCGCCCTCCCGAAAAAAATTCGTCCACAAGCCTAAATAATACGTAGCGAATGAGTTAAGGGCACCTTCGTCAAAACTCTCATAGCTAGTTATTCCGCCGAGTTTATCTTTCGTAGGAAGTTTTGCCAGGACCAGGCTCCTTTCAGAACATTTACCTCCTCAATTAGTGAGGTCTTTACCAAAGAAAAGGCAGTCACTGTGCTACGTCAGAAGTGGGCGGCAAACTGCAAACTACAATTGAAACGGCCGGGCCAGTCGTCAACCTCAATGGCTACAACCGCAAAAAAATTAAAGTGTGCGCGCCCCCCGCCCCCTGCCGACCAAGAAAACCAGCTCCAGGCTACCGAAACCGAGCCCCCTGCCGTCGTACCATTAACCCCCCCAGTCCTCGTACCACCACCCCTCTCTGTCATCGTAACACCAACAGTTGTAGTTGACGAGGAGACTACAAGGGATCCCCAGATGCGGTCGGTCTTGGCTGAAATTTCACAGGCAGCTTCTCTCTTCATTAGCCCTACCCCTGCCGTGATTACACAAACTGAATCGGAGCCGCGCGCCGAGATTACGGATCAGGAGCTCGCCGATCTTATGGACCTGGACGAGTTCGTTCTTTGAAGGTACAAGTGCTTCCCTCACAATCACCACCTCTCGCTCACCTCGCCTCGCAGCTGGCGAGAGATGCGCTCGAGCGCTCATTTGCATAAAAAGCTCAATGGGCCCTGCACGCGCGCTCATGTTAGTGTGGATTTATGCCAGGGGGGCAAACCCCCTGAAACCCCCCTCTCCCCACTCTCTTGATAAGACTATAATAATATGTAAACCCCCCTCCACAAGCAACACTCGCTCGCTTACCCGCCTCGCCGCTGGCGCACAACGGGAAATGTCCTGTGGAACTACTTTTCCGCACGTGACGTAGACAACTCTGAGTGCGTGGTTTGATAAGGCGCGCGTAGTAATCATGGGTGTAAACAAGTGGTCCGGTAAAGTACAATCCATCCTTAGTCTTAGATTTAGATCTAGAATCTAGAATCTAGATCTAGATTTAGATTATCTAGATCTAGACTTAGATTATCTAGATCTAGATTTAGATTATCTAGATCTAGATTTAGATTATCTAGATCAAATATAGATCTAGAATCTAGATCTAGATCTAGTCTAGATCTAGATCTAGACTAGATCTAGATCTATATTAGATCTAGATATAGATCTATATTCTAGATTTCTAGATCTAATCTAGATTCTAGAAGTAAAGTTGTCGCCTTTTCAACTCGTTTTACATGTAAATAAAGATAGCAAAGGATACGAATACGCCCCAGCAAGGAGACGACTATCCATATCAGCAGCAGGAATCAAATGCAACTGATGAATCTCAACGTCATTCCTCTCTTTCTCATGTTTTCCAGAAAGCTAAAGGTTGTTTACTGTGGTTGGATACCACCGTCCGCCATATTGTTTTTAGTAACAACCTGCGCAGGAATGCTCAAAGAGCGACGGAAATGCGCATATCTGTGGCAAGAGCACAAGTCTCCGCAAAAGAACAGGAAGATACGGCTTCACCAAGGAGTTTAGAACTAAACTTACTTTTAATCTCCTTGGGCTTCACAGAATTCAATTCGTAGAATTCTGTGTACGACCTGTACCCTGCTTGCGCCAATCCAGTCGCTTTGGAAAAATCCGGATTATGTTGGCGCACCCCATAAGAAAAAGGCCGGCACTATTTCTCCGAACGTTCGGGAAAATAAAGCTGGGCACTATTTCTCCGAACACTCTGAAATCACACCCTTTCC
>NW_004797981.1:230014-233991 GCF_000002075.1 Aplysia californica
ATCCGGATTTTAACCCTAATTTTCCTCTGCACCCCATTCAAGTGGATGTGAATCGCTTTTAATCTCCTTGATCGCTTGTGATAAAAACTATCGTCGCTACGGTTCTTAAGATACCCTACTATTTATCCTATTTACAACCATTGACTCATCTCTAAAGTCTTAATTCTCTCAACTTTACAGATCCCTTAATTAATACAGCAGAAACCATGCTAGCTATTTTTCCCCATCTGTTTAGAGGTAAGAGAAAGTATCTATTGAGATAGGCCACCTCTATTCTCACCCGGGGTGAGAATAGTGCAGGCGAGTCTTTTGGCTATTCTCACCCGGTGCGCGTTCACCGTTATAGCCTAGATTTAGGCCAACAAATTTTGCGTTCGCCCAAGGAGCTTAGAACTAATGGAGCCTCCTCTCTCTCTTCGCGGCGCCGCGAGCAGTACGCCGCGTTGGGGATCAAGTATGGCCACCGAGTGTGGGCTAAATCACGAACTGTGGCGTTTCTTTTTATAGAATTTTATCGGACTGGGCTACGTTGTGGGGGTGGGCGGGGTGGAGGAATGCACGCAAGGAAGAGGGGATGGGGCTGGGACTAGACGGTCAGAGAGAACGTATAAGGCTGGGATGAAAGAGGAGGGGCGGGCCTTGGGAAGGGACGAAGGAGAATGGGGAAAATTAAATAAGAGAGAGAGAGAGAAAGAGAGAGAGAGAGAGAGAGAGAGAGAGAGAGAGAGAGAGAGAGAGAGAGAGAGAGAGAGAGTGAGACAGACAGACAGACAGACAGACAGACAGACAGACAGACAGACAGACAGACAGACAGACAGACAGACAGACAGAGAGAGAGAGAGAGAGAGAGAGGGAGAGAGAGAGATTGTGATCAACTGACGGGCTGACGGATAATGACAGGGAGAAAAAATTATGTGTGTGATACGGACTGTTCAATTCTTTAAGAGTTTTATAGTGTTATAATCTAGTTTAAAAATTAAAAAGATGTGTAAAATAAGAAGAAAACTTGTCCGAGTAACATAAAATTATCAAACATACCAAATTAAAAAGATAATCTTTCAAGATGCTAAAATATATAATTATAAGAAATGGATGAAAATATACTTTTAAACTGAATTTCAGATATATGATTGCATGATTCTAGGCGTGTGCCATAACTAACTTTATGTGTAAGGAATAGCGGACACAAAAGAGGGTCGATGTTTGCTTTATCTAATTGCTAACATCTTGGTCTATAAATAATATTATTGATCACAATAATTTTGTTTCCTGGTTTTCACAAAGTAGATTTCAAATATTCCACACAAAAAAAGAGATAACAGCACCCTTGGAGGTATGATCGCATGCATGAGCGTGGATAACCTTTGAGGGTTTTTTTTTTCCTCCAGTAAAGTATGATATGGAGAGCAGCGTTTTTAGTCCCTTATTACACTCCAGAGGGGGATAATTTATCTTAGTGATGACTCTTGTGTAGTAAAATTTGTTGTTGCTTTGTTTGGTTTATTTTTTAACAGCACAATCTTAAGTGAACCGGAATTATTGATTGTGGGATCTTAGGTGAAGACTACAACAATATAATTAAACCGAGTATAGTTCTATCTAACAAGACTCAAACTCTTATCCACCCCACCCTACCTTCTCCCCTCATCTGATATGGTTTGGTGTTTCTTTAACATAGAAAATATTCATCATTATTGTTGTTGAATATTTATTTCATGTTCTAATGGAGCCTCTAGATATCTACATTTAGACTACAGAAGCATCTAATTTGCACACACAAAGGAAAGCAATATCTTTAATTAAAATGTATAATATGTAAACATACACACACATAATAATTATATAATATATATACTCATAATAATTATATATATTTATGAATAAGAATACTTTTAAAAAATTGAGTATCTCAGTCTTTCTGCTGGGGTGTTGTATCCCTTTCAGCCTGGGTTGGCCTTGGCATGTAGCGCCGGGGCCAGCCTCTTATGAATTAATGATTTAAATTGTGTTGCTGGGGGCATAAAAACACTTTCATTCAAAATTTTTTATAAGGGAAACAACTTAACTGTGAAAACCTCGGTCCACTGCAGCAATATATCGGTTCTTACACTTAAATACAACACAGGTGCAAGGCATTTTTACTTTTAATCTCCTTGCGTTCACCCTAAACCACAAAATTCTACACTGTGATAACAGAAAAATTGTAGAATTCTGTGCCGTGAACAAACGTTCCATTACAACTGTAGCCTAGGGCCTACTAAAGACTAAAAGCGTACAATTTTGTCTGTGGGCAGTGGAGAGAGAGAGAAAGAGAGAGAGAGAGAGAGAGAGAGAGAGAGAGAGAGAGAGAGAGAGAGAGAGAGAGAGAGAGAGAGAGAGAGAGAGAGAGAGAGAGAGAGAGAGAGGGGGGAGTAGCGCGAGAACTTCCGGTCAAAACAAAATGGCGACCCGCGTAGTTCGGCTCGATTCGAAAAGTGAAATAGCCATAGCATCTTTGAAGACGATCAAATTAGCTTACTTTTGTGCTATAACGTAATTTTTTCTTGGCTTTTATCAATTTGATCATCCACACCGATAGACAGTATTCCAAAATGAGGAAAAGCAGGCCTTGTTTCGCACCGGGTGAGAATAGCCTACGCTGGCAATTCTCACCCGGGGTGAGAGGTAGATCGTTTTTCTATTCTCACCCCGGATGAGAATAGCCACTTCCAAAAAGTGAAATAGCCGTAGCATCTTTGTAGACAACCAAATTAATTTACTTTTGTGTTTTAACATCATTTTTTAACTTTGTTTTGGCCAATTTGATCGTCCACATCGATAGACAGTATTCAGAAAGAGACAGAGAGAGAGAGAGAGAGAGGGGGGAGGAGTAGATCTTGCGAGAACTTCCGGGCAAAACAAAATGGCGACCCGCGTGGTTCGGCTCGATTCGAACAGTGAAATAGCCACAGCATCTTTTTTTTTTTTTTTTTTTTGTAAAGTGTTTTACGGCGCTCGCAACTGCATATGTCATATGAGCGCGCGGGACACACCTAATATTTTCAGTTGGTAGGAAATTTTGAATTTTGCCCGGGTGGCGGCCGAAGCCTACTCTTATCGATTTTAGACCACCAAGGGATCTTTAGCGTGCGCAACTTGCACACGGGCCCTCCGAGATTTTTCGCCCTTGTCCGAGAAGGCTAGGTGTAGATCTTTCCTACCAGAAGATCAGGGGTGTGGCAGAAAGACAGCTGTAAGAAGGAGTCAAGGAGTAGCAGTAGAAAGGCTGCAGAAAGAGTCAGGAGCCCAGAGGAGGGGACAAAGGAGGTGAGGGGGTGGGGGCAGAAAGAGGAGACGAAAGCAGACGACAGAATATTGCTAGAGAGCAGGAAAGGAGGTGAAAGGAGACAATTTTAGAGAAGAAAATTTTTCGGTCACTACCCGGATTCGAACCCGGGACCTTTTGAATGAGAGGCCAACACCTTAACCTCTAGGCCACGAGAGCCCCCACACAGCATCTTTGAAGACGATCAAATTAGCTTACTTTTGTGCTATAACGTAATTTTTTCTTGGCTTTTATCAATTTGATCATCCACATCGATAGAAAGTATTCCGAAATTAGGAAAAACAGGTCGTTTCAAACCGGGTGAGAATAGCCTACGGTCGCAAGTCTCACCCGGGGTGAGAGGTCGATCGTATTTGTATTCTCACCCCGGATGAGAATAGCCACTTCCTAACTAAAACGTGGTAAGTAAATTGATTCACCACCGATGTTGTCCATTTATGTCCTGCTCACAGAATTCTACACTCAGAATTCTGTGGTCCTGCTCCTAAATTCTGAATTTCAGCTGCGATTCAATCCTTTAAAAAAAAATTAATAGTAGACGGTTTTACGGCCCTCGCAACTCATCATCATCATCCAGTGCCAGATCTGCGGCAGACATCGGCGATCATGATTTTCCATTCATTCCTTTGCTCGGATGCTCTCAGAAAAGCTA
>NW_004797981.1:236046-237294 GCF_000002075.1 Aplysia californica
TAGTTTACACATTGAGTGTGCCTGGCCCACGACGTGGATGGGGTGGAAGGGTGTACTTCCTACTTTGGCATTAAAGTCTCCCATGACCACCTTTACATCTTGTGATTTTAATTGTTTCATTGCCTTGTCTTCATAAAAAGTCTCAATTTCCTCGTTGTCGTGCTCTGATGTTGGTGCGTATATTTGGATGACACCTATGTCAAAAGGTTTTCCCTCTAATTTAGCCACGATGACTCTATCTGACACTCCCCAAAAACCTTTGATGCTCTTTGCTGTTGCTTCGTCAAATAAAATTCCGACTCCTCTTTCATGGGTTTTTCCTCCTGAATATATAATTGTTTTGCAGTGGCGGTGGGTAGTGAAGGGCTCACAGGCTTGAGCCCCTACACCCTCCCCACCCACCACCCCCAAACTCTATCCCAAAGTAGATGAAAGAAGCTGTTAAAACCGTTATGACCGCTCGCAATGAACAAAGAGTGATCAACTTGGCGGCTTGCTGGCTTATCCAATCACTGTTCTCACCGCTTACAACTATAGTAACCCAGCAGCCAATCAAATGTCTTTAGGGCTGAGCAAAGATGAGCCCTTTTCCCACAGTCCGTCCTTAATGAAACTCTTCTTGTAAAAAGGTAGAAGACTGGGAAAAAATAACACTGTACTGAGGGCTCACGCTCTCCTAGCCCTGACAAAGGGGTGAAAGTTTACGACACACTTTCCCCCACTGACACAGATACCTATGCGCCCATTGGTTCTTTGTTGGGTGCGTTCAACTTTTTCGACTACACCGCCTAATCCAGCTCATAGAAGTATTATGTTTGAAGTGTTATGTGTGCATGTTTGTGTTTGTGCCGCTGAGATTCAACAGTTATAAATCAGGCCGAACTACTTGTAAGGCAACTTTTTCATCACACGAAAACTAATTAGAGGAAATTAGGAGGTGAATCGGCTTCGTCCCCACCATCAACAAGAATTTAACTAAGAACAAAGAGATGGAAAACAGAGGCAACTCTTCTCGTTTGAATGGTTCTCAAACTGTCGTGGCTCACCGTGAGTATACAAAAATCATTACTGTTTAATTCTTATTGCTTGCTATTTGGTGGTAAAGAACTGGACGCAACCTAAGCCCCACCCAAATTTTGGTCCACCCACCACCACTGTTGTTTTGGATCCTCTTTTAATCAAGCCTGCCCCCTCCCATCTAACTTCTGAAAGGCCTAACATATTTAGCTTCATCCTATCCATTTCCTG
>NW_004797981.1:238882-241526 GCF_000002075.1 Aplysia californica
GTGTGTGTGTGTGTGTGTGTGTGTGTGTGTGTGTGTGTGTGTGTGTGTGTGAGTGTGTGTGAATGGGAGCATAAAATAATAACAATGAATGTTTTTACATAGATGTCGGCAGGACCAAGGGTCAGCGTCGAGGATACCAGATGTTACTGTTTGGTACGTTGTTTTCGCCGTACAATCTGTCCCCGCAGAATTATAAAGCAAATTTAGATGGCCAAATTATGCAAACAAATACAAAATTTGGACCGCAAAACCTGAGCCTTACTCAACTGACCTTCGATGTCAACAGTTCATCTCCCCAAAGTACGTGCCACTTGAACGGATGGCTCCAGCAGAGAGATCCGCACAATTCCATGCCCTTAGAGTGCATCATCAGGTTAGTACATGGCTTAATCTGCGCACTGTCTTTGACTTCGTTGATTACGACTTTACTGTGAGCGACAACATTGTGAGTCCAGTGATAACTGACAATGCTCCGGCCCCAGATGAGCTGCTACGTGAAATCCGCTGTTCGTGTAAGAGCAGCACTCCACTATGCAAATCCTATACTCGTACTTGCAGTATACGTTGTCATTGTAGAGGACAGTATGAACATGCTTCAGAAACGGACACAATTTAAATTGGGCCTGGGGAAGGAACCGCAGAGCTCAGTATCTTCTAGTTTACACATTGAGTGTGCCTGGCCCACGACGTGGATGGGGTGGAAGGGGACCGGCTCTCTACAAATCAACGCAAACAGACTTCTTCTTAAGTTCCCGAACTAGGCCGTAACAAAGGTAGGAAGGACTCTATAGCTCTTCAGAGCAACTAATCTAGAAGAAGGAAGCTCATATACAGCAGAAGTCATACACTTATGACCATAACTCAAACAATCGGTAAGAAATGGGAGGGGGGTTCCAAATACGAAATCACGAAAAGGTCTGATTTCGCCCTAACTTTACTATTTTTACTTATCGTCCCATGTTTACCAACGAATTTTCATGAAGCTTGGCTTACAAAAGCCGAGCTGCATGCTCTGCCCGAACATGGATTTATTTCTTAGGTTTATATGACCACACCATATCCTTTTGTTTTTAAACGTGTAACATTATTATCTCAATCAATAGGTAACTTAAATGTAAGTTAATTGCATAAACAATATAAATTCTGTGTCTTTCTTGTGGAGACGTTGAATTTGATACCAAAACACGACCATATTTGAGCTATTTTTAAAGATTACCTTGACAGTGACCTTGACCTTTCATAATCTTTAAATGCTAATTAAGTGATAACTATTGGGTCAATTTTAAAAATAAAAGTATTTTCGTGTTTCTTTCATTCTGAACTAAAATTACATCTTTTAACGAATTCGAAAATTGACCTTTTTGACTTTTATTAGGTTAAAATTAAACATGTTCCCCAAGGGCGACTTTGGTTGAATTTTTTTTGGGTAGTACTTAACAGCTCAAAGTTCAAGTTGGCGCAAAAATTTTGTTTGTTATCTTTCATGTCCCGGTTCGATGTCAATTTTTACTGGCCTAATAACCAGAAAATCTTTTGTAATATGTACTGAGCCCACAGCCACGAAGGTTCGCGGCGTCACGACACAGTACAGCAGGACTGTCCGCGAGTCACAACTCACCGGAAGTTCCCCCCGGTAGCAAGCGGGAGGCAAAGCAAATCACAAGCCTGCTCGCAAGCCTCTAGCGCAAGCCGTCCGCTGCTTTGCAAGCCTTCGATTAACCGAGCAGAATCCAGCCCTAATGGATGAAAAGTGATTTGAATTCCGAAATGTTGGGGAATTGTTGTTAAAAATACTAGTATTGGTTTTTGTTAGGAGATCTTCTATGATTTTACCTTTAGTGTCAGTTGGTTCATTTCCCCATAGAGGGCTATAGGCACAAAAATCTCCCAACATGATGAAGGGTTGTGCGAGCTGTTCTCTGAGGTTTATTAGTTCTCTTAAATATAGAGGATACTTTGGAGGGATGTATATTGAACAAATAGTTATAGGACGATGTAGTGTGACCCTGACCGCAACTGCCTGAAATGTTGTGTTTATTAAAATGTGTATTTGTCTGTGTAGAGTTTGGTTATTTATTAGAATGGAGTTGCCCCCAGAGACGATTTGGTTGTCGGTGTATATTTGGTTGTAAGTTTGATAGCTTTTTAATGTGACTGTAGGTGCTGGCAATTTTATTTTTTGTAGACAGATAACATTTGGGGTGTGTGAGGTCAAAAGATGGGAGAGTTTTGCCTTTTTTGCACGCAAACAGCAAATGTTCCTCTGAAGAACGGTTATTTTTGTTTATTTTGAGGGCACCGGTTCAGTACATTTCTTTTTGGTCGTAGGTGACCTTTGTCTCTGTTTTGTTAGGCTGCGGTCACGGTGGACCGTAGCTTTTTTTGAAGGGGAGTGTAGAGCGGGAGGAGGACCGGAGTCCCGGATGCGGGTAGAGGAGGGGGAGTGGGTGCGGGGAGTGGGTGGAGGGCCTTTGTTGGATGAAGGGCGATGGGATGGAGGTTGATGTGGGCGAGATGAGGGAGATGGAGGTTGAAGCAACGAGGGTGTAGGATGTGATGGTTTGTGTGAAGATGATGATGGTGAGGATGTTTTGGGTGAATATGGTGATGGGGGGAATGATGAGGGTGAGGATGATGAGGGGGG
>NW_004797981.1:242711-261382 GCF_000002075.1 Aplysia californica
GAGGAGGAGGAGGAGGAGGAGGAGGAGGAAAAGAAGAAGGAGAAGGAGAAGGAAAAGGAGAAGAAGTCAGTGACATTTCAGGTGTGGACGAATTAATTTCAGCCAACATTTATTGTGACTAGAGAGGATTTTCTTGGGGCATGCTATCTTTGCTATTGAAATATTGTGTTACAGCCCCCGACATAAGAGCAACTGGGACCTCTATATTTGCAGGCAGGAGAGCAGTCTAATTCATTTTTCGGGCAGGTGCATTTCCCGGAACTGCAGTCTAATTTACATAAATATTACACAGTTTTGGTGAAGCACGTGTGGCATTGTTTTTCTTGTTCGAATGAATTGAAAGAGTTTACCAGACTTAAGTTTTAAGCCCCAGCATTGTGGCTGAAAATGGTATCTGAAAGACCATTGCTAGACTTCAAGAAACTCTCAAAGAAAGAATGATCAGATACTTTATTGCATCCCAGTCTTCTCGCTCCCAGAGGCTTCCCTCTATTTAACCACCTGGAAAGTGATAGGTTTTTACACTGAAGAGCGAGGTATAAACGTTTTTCTCAGTTGAGTAGGTGCGAGCGCTGCTGTGATCCCCATGCCACGAAATGTCCTTTGTTCCCCATCTGGAGAAATATCCTTATATTGTGGTCAACATTGAATGCCTGAAACTGAATACAGCTGAGTGCAATAGTCGTGAATCTTTCCAGTGAGTGACCCAACAGCAGCATTCAATTTAAATCTTTGAACCTTTGCTTATTGGAAGCAGAGTCCCAGTGCTTTCAATGGGTTTACAAGAAAACTTGTGGAGAAGTGGCGATGGCAAAATACACAAATTTCTACTTGTAAGAGAGCGATCATAGATCTCGGTCGGCTGACAACTATTTTCAGATGTGAATTGTAGTTCATTTTGTTTCAAGAAACAGCACAAAGAGGCCGCCAAGTTAGCACGTGTTCTTCTCCATAAATATATCCAGTTAGATTTACTGATGGGTCGTTTTCTTTTTCAAATGTAGATTTTTGATCAATTGACGACCTGCTTCTACAGTTTGCTTCTGTCTGGCATCATTAATGCTCTGTGGTGTTTCATATAATTCTCGTATTCGTATAATTGATGAAGCCGATTATCTAAGTGTAACAACACCTACTCCCCATCATCCTCCGCTATTATGTTATGCTTTCCCTTGCACCCCATCAGTAGTTTCTATACCTAGTACTATGGTCCAGAAATATTCTTTGCCATTTACCTGTGCAGCTAGTCTTCCAAAATGGTCATCAGATCCCGAATATTGATCTGCTCATGTTCATTTGCCTTCAGACAGGATACAAAATAATGAACGGCATCTATCTTTAATTAAAGCATCTTGGGGTCTTAATGATATCATTACTTTTTTAAAAGATGCAACTTCTAATATAACAGAACATGGTGGCTGCTTAAAAAAATTGAAGTTGCAAAAGAATAAAAACAATCGAGAATAGTCGTTGTCCAATCGTCCTTTCTTTATTGTGTCCTGACTGTGTGTCTCGGTTCGCACGCGAATGACGTTATAGGTCCCTATGACTTTGTTTGACTGCAAAGTTTTCTATTAAGACCATAAGACATTCAGCGGGTGCTAAATCGGAACTCTTGGAGACAGGGGCGAAGCGTCTATATAATCAAATAATCACTGCTTCCCTTCCTAATTTTGAAACATTGTCGCTGTCAAATTCATCCGTAAACGTAAACCTCTTAAATTAAATGTCAAAAGACGTTCGTAATCAACAATGAATAGTATGCCTAACATTCAAAACGGTTTCACGGCCACAGAAATAGCCTCCTCACCCCTCTCGGGCCACTCCATAAGCAGTCGCAAGCTTTGATTAAGTAAGTTTAAAGTGAGGCTGGAAGAGTCCACCAATATGGTTGAAGGGAACATGTGCATAGCAGTCTAAGCTGTTTCATTGCCACATATACCCTGTTCACCCCTTTGGGGTCACAGTTAAAATCAATTTCAAGCCCTGATTATGTAAGCTAACTAACACTGGTCGAGTCTACCTCACAAATGTGAGGGGAGCTAACTCCTAACAATCTCTTCACTGTTGCAAGTACTTGCTTTTTTCCCTCGACTTTTTACCGTCCTATAATGCAGCCCCTGGCCGCGGACGGCTAACAAAAACAGCCAAATGTAAAATTTTAAAAATGATAATTGTCATGTTCTACCAAAGAGTTAGACTCACTGGTAGATCTATAACATATAGATCTAGTACTGACGTCTCTCCTTCTTTGCTTTGTGTTTATGTATTCACATCTAAAGTTAAATTTAATTTTAGTTGGAACTGATATTTAATAAGATACTTTCCCGATTATTTTGGCGGTTGAACATACAATATGAATTCCGGATTTGTTTTCATTCACAACTCAGAGTCGCCGCCTCGAGTAAGATTCTTGTGTCATATCTACAGGCCATATCTGGTCCCGTTTCACTTTGATTACCCTGTCAAACAAGTCAGCCTTCGCCCCTGCTTGGGTCTGATGATGGTGTTTGCATGTTGGCTATGTTCTCAAATGTGATTGGAAATCTTAATGGCTCCCTTTATTTCAAATGACGGTCCTTGTGCTAAGGCCAGTTGGAAAGAGATTTTATTAGATTATAGGCTTCTTTACAATTAAATACTCTCTGACTAGAGCTAGAGTCCGTACGAGGTCATGTGTCTTGGTGGCCATTTTGGTTTTGGCAAAGAAGTCTGTTTACATGAGTGGGCGTGTATCTGCTCTTATTAAAAGGGGGGGGGGGGGGCTACACTTGAAGGTTAGCTCGCTCATTAGAGGACCGAATTTTACCAAATTTAACACATATAACAAGCATAGTAAGGAGTCTAAAATCCGCAATCAAATTTGAGAAAAAAAAGTTTCGTTTCCATGGTTACGGCGGCCATATTGGACTTTGTTGACGTGTCTTACGTAATGAATACCGCACTTACTGCTCTGGAGCACCGGGGAACAGCGACTCTATTTTTAAAAACAGGAAAAAAAATTTCCGGGGAACAGCGACTGCCCTAAGCGAATACCTTGTCGTGATGGTATTGATGATGGTATCGATACACCCGCGGCCCGCCAAAAAGATCTTTCCATAAACATTTAAAGCTGTGTCTTACTCTTATCGTAAAAATAATATCAAATTCGGAACCAGCGTGTCCAAATTAACAAAATAACTCGCGGGAGGCCGTTTTTCTGCTGGATTTAAAAGATCACAAAAAGAAGTATTTTATATAGATTCTACCAAGATTGCATATTGTAGTATTTTCCTATCATAAAGAGGACAGACAACAGTATAATAGACACTCCCCCCCCCCCCCACCCCCCTCAGTGTGAAGTGACAAGTGGGAGGCTGTGACGCAAAATACCTTTGAAGTTTGCCGCCGCACGGGATTAAACTTTGCGGGCAGTGGGCAGGATTTTCAAAATAATTACCGTGGAATCCTGTTATAACGAGAGGGATGGGACCGGTGCGAAATGTCCGTTATAGCAGGATTTTCGCTATAATGGATCCAGTAGTAAATTCAAGGGAAATAGTAAAGTAGGCCTAATCTATGAGTTTAGTGTTCTGTTTATTCCTTTTTGTACTTCCCCTAAAGATGATTTTGTTCAACATGATTTTACATTATATCTCTAAGTCTCACTTGATCAAAAATCGAATCAGGTTTCTTTCTCTAGCACTAGCAAAGCAATGTTTACAGCTCGGCGTTGGCAATCAGAAAGAAGGGGCTCTGGCTCCAGGCTAACTCGCCCTCTGTGTTGCCCTCCCCCCCACCCCTCCGCACCCTGTGGTGCCTTGCGTGTGCTTGCGCACGTCACACATTCACTCCATCTATCACAACATAAGTGACCTCTCCATCCCGCACCAGAGAAGTGAGTGGGACAGTAGGCCTAGATAATCTAGACTTGGCTGGCCTATATCAGTATCACGCGATGCATTCTGCGTGTCTGCGCATGCCACACCCTCCCCACTCATTCGTTCAATTCTTTGTTGGTTCGCGTTGACTCCCATTCTTTGTTTCCCTGGATCACAAACAACTTTCTCAACTGGCGATGTTTAATAGGTCTGTGCGCTGTGCACAGCAGCAGCAATATTCCGTTCTAACCAACTGAAGTGTTTGTCTGATTGCGCAATAGCAGTATTTCATTTACAAAGATAAAGAAGAGAAAAAAAGTGGTTTTCAGAATAGTGTCTTTATAACAGACTTCTCGTTGTTTCAGGACTCGTTATAAGTGGACTCCACTGTATCGCAGCTAAAACGGATTTCATTTTCGAAATCGGCATATCAAAATAAGCAAAGTGGCTCACGTTGAACCTGATTTGATGCCATATTATTTTTAAACTGGAGCAAACTTTGTTTTTCAATTGTCTATTTTCAATCTAAAGTTATGTATCAAGGTCACCTAGTGCGTTGTAAGTGCCACTGACGTCAAAGCTGCTAGGACTACACACTGCACACTAGATCTACTATCTCTACTACTGCACAGTCACTGTACAGTGTACAGTATGGTGACTTGGTCGAAAGACACTGTTAATAGTGTCATTCTCTTTATTGAGATGTAGAGGCCTACAGATCCCTCGAATTTCTGTGGAAGATTAAGTCCGGAGACAACAATAACAAATTATTAAGAGAGGGCGTAGATCTAGGGAGAGTTTGTGTCATTAGAATTTTGCAACTAATAACTTCGTGGGCCTCTTTTTTACGTTTGTTAAGTAACAACACAACGAATGCAGGCAAATTGTTGCGAAGAGTCATCTGGCGCAAGAAGAAGGACTCTCCCCTAATTGAAAGGGAATTGGACACTATAAATTGGAATGTGTAAACAGACTATGGAGTTTGATAAATCTGACAGTTGTACTATGCGAAAAATGTAATACCATTTATCGCTGAGAGTAACCTGGGCTTTACATATTAACCCTTTTCACGGCAACCTATTTACATCCCTTTGACCGACAACTGGATGTAACACACCCTCACGTGTATTATACTGTGGGTTCCAAAAGAAACTTGATAATGTAATCACCCAATAATCGGTTTAAAGCCTTACACTACCCACTCATACAGCATACCAATTTAAAACTTAATACATTCTGGATCATCTGACACAATAATATTTCATCATGTTAAGAGATGCTCGAGATAATAATATGGTCACTCAAAATTGACCTTAAAAAATCAGGCTTGGCAAAATTGTGCGAAATCACAGAAACGTTGTCTTCGCGCGTGTATTGGGGACCATCAATATTGAGAGAATGGACATACATTGCATATCCAATGAATGGAGAATTTGTTTCTCTGCAATAAACAATATTTAATGTCGATTGTTTCAAATTCAAACAACAGAAAACAGAGCAATCACAAATACCACAAAAACTTGGACTGAACATTAAATGTGTTCATTGTTATTTTGCGTAGGAGCCACTGGTTTGGTGTAGTGCACGAACCCATAGGGCATCGCATCGACTCTTTCTAAATTGTCAGTCATTTCACCCCAGATGTCACAGACGGTTGCAAACGAAGGGTCTGAATAGGGACCAACGTCAATTGTCTTCAGGTGCTGTTTCATGGGATTTCACATACCTGTAGGATTCATATCGGGCTATTTACTGGTGACCACTCCAACGTTGATATGATATAGTTTTCCAAGAATTGTCTCATGATAATATTGGCCCAATGAGAAAGTGATTTGCCATGAATGGAGATGTCTACTTGAATGACACCATGAGGGAAATAAGGGTAAGACATGACTACATTCCAACACTTGCGCGATGTAGTCAACTAAAGCAAGCCATCCGATAATTCACATGCGGACGATTTTGTTCATTCCATCCCAGACCACCTAAAATAAATGGCAGTTTCATGGCCTCTGCTCCTCACTGACAGATGATTAGTCCAAAATCTAACTAACACAGCCATGTTCTAAAAGGTTTGTGCTCTACAAGAAGACCAATAGCTCCTAAGCAAAAACAAAATCATACTAATAAGCACGACATGCAATGTTAAGTCTAAGTTCAGCATGGTATTTGTAAGTAATCTGTTTTCTAACTTGTTTGAAAATGTATTTCAGAATATGCTGTTCATTGCAGAGACAATAATATTTTCTTTTCATTTGATATTCAATACATATATACATTCCACCAACATTGATGAACCTCATTACACGCACGAACACACTTTTACGTTTCTTTGATTTCGCCCAATTTTGCCAAACCAGAGTTTTTAAGGTCAATTCTCTGAACATAAGTGAAATATTATTGTGCCACATGATGCAGGATTTATTTAGCTTTAAATTGGGATAGTGCATGAGTGGGTAGTGCAAGGCTTTAACACGATGATTAGGTGATTATATTTTCAAGTTTCTTTTGGACGCCACTGTACAGTAAAACATGTACTCACCTTACATCTGGTGACTAGGTGTAAGAAATCCAACTCTTCTTTGTTAGTTGAGCTCTTATTTGCTCAAAACGCTGCTTTCCCAGTGGCAAGTACTCCATGCAAAAACATTGTGACCCCCCCCCCCCCCTAAAAAATCGTACTGCATTTACTCATCATGCACTGTCATCAACGAAAGATGCTTTTCATATACGCTCATTGAGAAAACGATATATACTGCCATCTGTGGTTGATTCTACAGAAGAGGAAGCATTGTTAGCAATTGTTTACTTTCTCGCGTTTAAAATCTAGATCTAGATCTAGACAAAAATCTATGCATCCCCGACTGGATATTCAAAACTTTGCGCTGGAGTTAAGAATACGTAAACCACGGTTGTCCTCATTAAAATTTTGTAGGCAGCAACATACTTCTGTATATTGGCTTTAAAGGCCTTCTGTAATGATTTTGATGGCCATTGAGTGAGTATAATATTCTCATAGAGTTCAGAGTGGTCGCTCGACAGGGAAGTCCTCCCCCGGAATTAAACGCGAGAAAATAAACAATTACTGCATTGTTTAGTCTAAATTCTGGGTCACTGTTACCCGTTTAAAAGTATGCACAATGTCAAGCTCACTCTTGGCACCAGGAACCTCATCATGCTCAGGATAATTACGTTGTTCTGACATTTGATTCTCTTCTTCTTCTTCTTCTTCTTCTTCTTCTTCTTCTTCTTCTTCTTCTTCTTCTTTCTTCTCCCCAACCCCTCGCTTTCTCTCATGTCATGTTAATTGTCATCCTCATCATCATCAATGACTTTTACCCCTGGCAGGGCATAGGCCACATACAAGCTCCTTCTATTTATCTCTGTCCTGGGCCATCCTTCCAAGCTCGTTCCAGGTGAGCTTCATCTCTCTCATGTCCCTCTCCACGCATCTCCTCCGTGTTTCCGGTGGCCTACCCCTGCCTCGTGCTCTTTGTGGGTTCCACTGTAGTGACTGTCTTCATGTTAATTGTACCACTTTGTAAATAGCTTGGTGCTCTGCAACTAACTGTTCTAACAGAATATACAATAGATTGGATTTATTTATTTTTTTAACTAGGCCCTAAAGATTCGGTCCGAGGTGCCAGATGTGGGTGAAGACAAGATCTGCTGAGCAATTCACAAGGTCTCTTTTCTGAGAACGTTCTCTGCTCTGAGTCTTGAGCACTTTGCGGACTCTCAGTTTACAAGTGCCAAAACAAACCAACTGAAACGTGCAATACAGCTATACCTGTGTTATACAAAGTACCCTATCCCCGTACTCTAGAAAGAAACAAACCACCTCAAAAAGGACTTACTCAACTTACTGTGCTAACGAAAGGCTCATGCTCTTTCACAACAAGGTTAATAATAATAATAAATAAATTGCATTTATATATATAAATTCCTCAATCTCAAACATCATTTTCACAAGTCAATATTTCTCTTTTTTAAAATCTTGGTTCACTTATCTAGCCAAGAATAAGCTACATGTATTTTGTTAAAAGTGTTTGCATATATAAAGAATAATAGAAGCGAAACCTCATCACATTGCGCTTGTTAACAATGTAGGCCTAAGCCTAAGTATATAGGCGCCTATACTTATAAAACAGTCTACGTTTTAAAACAAACTTGAATTTCATTGGGAAATCAAAACAAAACAAAGTGTTACACATGTAGAATGCATTATATGTCACTGGAAAGGCTAACTGGGGTTGAAGCTGTTAAATTCATGGTTCTGGAATGCTTAGCTTATAATTATTATTAGTATCACATCAAAGAGTTACGCCTGCACATGCACAGGATGCCGCGGTGTAATCACTTACCGGGTGAAACGATTTTCAGGGAGATGTCGTTCACTTATCATCTACCCAACCGACAGATATCCAGAAGGCCACCATATGGCACATTGGTAGGAAGTACACACTTTACAATGTTTACAGCCCCCCACAGACAACATGCGACTTGTCTGATCTGCAAGCAGCCTACTACAAAAAAACCATTTGTGCGGGTGACTTCAATGGCCACTCTCCCGAATGGGGCTACGTCAACTATAACGGCACAGGCCGAAAGATTGGGGAGCTGTGCGAAACCAGCAACCTATCTGTGTTACAAGATGTCAACTCAACTCCTACCTTACTTCACACAGCCCACTTGACTCTCATCCGATCTGATCTCACCATCTGCTCATCCGACATTAAAAACTCCCGTCGCATCGAAGTGATTGATGACATAGGAAGTGATCACAGGCCCATCTTTATACAGATCACCTCCCCACCTGCATTGAACCACCCTCAGAGGACTCGATGGAACTTTAAAAAAGCCAACTGGGCAGAATACGAAAAGACCTCGGACGAATTGCTCTCTAGCATAGCAGAAACAGAATATGCGGATCTTTTTAATGAACAAATCACCAAAAATATTCTTAAAGCTGCATCTCAGCACATTCCACGGGGATGCCGAAGAAATTTCAAACCCTTTTGGAGTGAAGAAATCCAGACTGCTGTGGCAGAAAGAGAGAAAGACAGACAGTCATTGGAAAAATCATCATCACCAATAAACAAAATACACTACTACAAGACCTGCGCCCAGGTGAAAGTGACAGTTTAAAAAGCCAAAAAAAGAGAAATTGACTCAAACCTGCAAAGATCTTGACCTCCGCCACAATGGAACAAAGGCTTGGTCCCTTGTCAGCAACCTCTCGGGAGAAAGACAAAAAAAGCAACCCCAAACCCTTTTTCCTTTCAGGCAGCACCATCACTGGAGATCAGAAGAAAGCCGAACATTTTAACCGGTTTTTCGCCTCTGTAAACAGGGCAGGCAGACTAACCGAGGCTGATAGACTCCTCATGAATAGGACTAAGCATAAAGAAAAAACTCCTACTGTGAACAACTCGCTTTATGAAGAGGATTATACATGTAGCATGGTGGGACTCAGTCAGGCCCTCAAAAAGCTAAGGTAAAGCTAAGGGAAAAGAAAGCACCAGGACCAGACAAAATACACAACGAAATGCTGTGCCACCTTGGTGCTAAAGGAAAAGAAGTTCTTCTTTCCCTGATAAATACAACGTGGAGAACGAGTGGAATACCAAAGGCATGGAGGATCGCCCAGATTATACCGCTCCTGAAAAATGGGAAACCATCTGGAGAAGCAAAAAGCTACCGACCTATCTCATTAACATCATGTATCGGTAAGCTTGCGGAAAAAATGATAACCACCTCTACTGGTACCTGGAAAATACTAACAGCTTAAACCCACACCAAGCAGGCTTCAGAAAAAGCAGCAACACAGAAGATCAACTTTTTAAACTGAGTCAAAACATCCAGGATGGATTTCAGGAGTCTAAACACACTGTCGCCATCTTTGTATTTCTCCAACAGGCGTACGACAGAGTGTGGAGAAAAGGCCTACTCATGAAAATGATGGACCTCGGGATACATGGCAAACTTTACAAATGGATCAAGTTCTTCCTGTCGGATCGAAACATTGAAACCAAGGTAAACAATGCCCAAAAGAAGTACTCGAGGAAGGCCTACCTCAAGGTTCCTGTCTGAGTTGCACTTTGTTCCTGATCTTCTTTAATGATGTAACGAACGTGCTAAAATCAGAAAAGACTCTTTATGCCAATGATCTTGCTCTTTGGCAGACCCATCACAGTACGATAGTAGGAGCAGGGAAATTTAATGTAGACCTCAAGAGGCTCCACAATTAAAATAAACTGCACGAAAACAGTATACAACATCTTCACGAAGAGCCATAAGGCATCCAAAGAAAATCTCAAACTAAAGATAGGAAATGAAAGTCTCCCCAAAGCAGAACACCCAACTTACCTTGGAGTCAAACTTGATCTAGTCTAACCATGAAAAGCCAAGTGGAGAACATAAGGAAGGCAAAAAAAAGACTCCAACTTTTAAAGAAACTCGCAAGCAGTTCATGGGGATCAGACAAACAAACTTTGAGAACTATATATACATTGGTTATGTCCGATCTTCCCTGGAATACAGCAATAGCCTACTCACTATGTGCTGTACAACTACTTGCAACACCCTAAAGAAGGTCCAAAACAATGCCCTTCGTTTTATAAATGGTGGCATGAGATCCACACCTACCGCCGCGTGCAAAATCCTTTCAAATGTTGAACCCCTGGGAATTCGCATAGATAAAGTATCATAAAGCAGTTTTGGAACTACATGAAAGAACTAAAAGAATTTGTCCCAACCACCCAAACAGGAAATTAGTAGAAACATGGAAACCAAAGAAACGATTTCAACAAAAGTCAATCATGCATCACATCACAGAACTAATGGAGAGTCACCATCTACCACAAAACAGAAAAGAAACCAAGAGTCAACCAAAACATCCCTCCCCACCTTTCTTTAAATAAAAAAAGCCAATCATTACAACTTCTCTCAGAGACAAGAGCACAAAATCGTCAGACCCAATGACGCTGATGCTTGCATCACATCAAACAATCGACAGCTATTCAGATGACTGGATACACGTATATACGGACGGCTCAGCATTCAAAGGCACAACCAAAGCCGGATATGGAATACTAATACAGTACCCAGATGGAAGTTCCAATGAGATCTCTGCAGCCTGTGGAGAGAAATACAGCAACTATGATGCAGAAATGATGGCAATTGAAACAGCACTCTACCATCTCCGCACAGTTTTTGACACTCATCCTGGAAAAGCACAAAGTGTTGTGATTTTCACTGACTCACTATCACAGTCTTACAAGCCATAGAAAATAACCATCATCTAAACCAAGATTTGACTCATATACTGTTTGGATCCCATCATCTGAAAACATTCTGTGGCATCAACCTAGTATTACAGTGGGTCCCCGGACACTCAAACATACCTGGAAATGACAGAGCAGACACACTTGCCAAACGGGGATCTAGACAGGAACAATCCAACATTCCAACTTCATACAACACTGCAAAACAAATCATTAAAAGCAACAACAAACAAGATTGGATGAACAGATGGGCCCTGGGAAAGACAGGCAGAGCAGTTTTCAAACATATGACCACAACAAGAATGACAATATCAACCACATACAGAGAAAGAAACAGACCACGATCTTCCGCCTACGAACAGAACATATACAGCTCAACTTCCACCTGAACAGAATAAACCCGGAACTTCCCCCATTGTGTCCCTTGTGTGACTATGCATATATGAGACTGTGGATCATCACATGTTCCACTGCACAGCCCTAAATGACACCAGAGCTACCCTTCTCCCTCCGAGACCTAACATTGACAACACTCTCTATGGAACATTACAGCAACTGCAGTAGACCTGCACTTATCACTACAAGGCATTGGACAGAAGGGCGGGAGCCCAGCTGTTGCTGGATCGATAGCAACAAAAACAACAACAACATCACATCAAAGAATGAAGAACATTAAAAAGAACTTCACAATATAATACTAGACTCTATGACAATGAGTATGAGCACCCTTCAATAAAGTAGGCCTAATATTAATTTGAGAAAAGCATAAAATTGAGAGGAAGAAAAACTCAACAAATTCTTTTCAAAGTGGTCACTATAATCTATAACTTGTCTACTCTGCGCAAGTGAGTGTGATGCATGTGTGTCTGTTGTTCATGTTACAGCTATATATGCCACTTATAATAATGTGTTGATTAAATTATCACATTATGACTTGAAAGATGCTGTTTTTTCAGCTTTTGTAGCTCATGTCCTGAGCCACAATTATGTTGCTGCTAGGATGGCATTCCCCTGCCAAGTATATCTGTTTCTGCCTGAGCACATTGCCACATCCCTTTTCAAAGCAGGTTTGACAGTTTCTTAAATGCTTTACTAAAAGTACAAGCAAGTCATCTGCGATTTACGAGCATTGTATCAAACCAACTTCATCCCACATTCCCCTCTTGAAAGATAACATTGTTGTTTGAAACAATTTGAAATATGGCAATGAACACCCCCCCCCCCCACAACCCCCCCCCCCCGGAAAAAACAACAACAACACAACAACAACAAAAAACAAAACAAACAAACAAACCAACAAACAAACAAAAACAACAACAACAAAATAAAAACAACAAACAAACAGAAAAACCACATCAAAAACCCTACCTTGCATTGATAAAGGCTGGATACAAATTTTAATCATTCAAGCCCTTTTGATTCTGGTAAAGGAAACTGAAAGAAAACTAACTTTCTGCAGCTATCAAAGGAAAAAGCAGTCACAGAGACAATCTTGGCCCTACTCCCAAGATTTTTGCTCATGCTTTTCGGCTAATAATGGTCAATAAAGTCTTCTGACCAGTCCTGGTATGAATTGTAAAGAAGACATTGGCCACTTCCTTTCAGTTTTGCTTCCAGGTAGTATAGGCTAGGCCTATAACTCAAACATTGCGCCACCTATATTATGTGTTCTTAGAATATAACGTCCAAAAATAGGAGCAGCCATGACTAACCTCATCAATTCACTGAAAGTAGAGTACCTGGTGCAGTTTGAAAATGTTGTCACATACATCAGTGGGTACTTGCATAGGAAAGTGTCTCCACCAGTCATATGTGACAAATCTAAGACTTTGAGAAAAAGGAAAACCTAGAACTAGAATATAAATGCCCCACAAAAATGAAGGTCTTGTAAAGCCATTATAGTTCCTTCTGCTTGTACGCCTGGTCAGAAGCTGTGGGACTGTTTCAAGCTGTTTAAGCATCTTTCATTGAGGAAAGGAAACTTAATTTTGTGTCGATGGGGGCTTAAGAACTCTTTTTTTTTTTTATAAAGGAACTATAGGGGCCTAAACACCAGACAACATTTTAAAACAAAGCTACAGCGCCCACCCCCCACCCCCCGAACCACCCATGCAGTCAGCGCTTGAAAAGTTAAGACTGCCTCTGCTAGATAGAGTCCAGTGACCTAACTGTTGACAAGATTATCTACACAACGAGCTGTTCCCCAATGTCAGATTCAATGATCATCAACTGAAGTTAAGACTAAGAAACAGTGGACAGTGGCACACCTGTACAGTAGGCCTAGTGGTCCCGTTTGCACTAAATCACTCTAGGCCTAAGTGCCCCTGTAGTAATTTTAACGTATTTTTTATTTATATCTAGAGATATCTAGATCTAGATCTAGATTAGGTCTAGAACTAAACTGAATTAAAATTATATATATCTATTCCTAGAATCTAATCTAAATATCTAGATCTAGATACAACAAGACAATATCCGCCATGTAAACATTAAACGGGACCACTATTGTACAGGTGCACCGAAAAAGAAGCCATTGGAAACAAGCACAGAAGCTTAAGTAGATCTACTATTGATACGATAGTATGAATCAACTTTCAAGTTGCATGATATAGTGTGTCTCCGTTAATTCACAGGCAAGTAGACTAGTCAAGAGTCGCCCTTCGGTCATTCGCCAACAACTAGAGACTTAGATCTAGATCTAGATACGTTTATTCATTAAACTCTCTCTCTCTCTCTCTCTCTCTCTCTCTCTCTCTCTCTCTCTCTCTCTCTCTCTGTGCTAAAATAATTTAATTTTAGTAGGCCTAAGCTAGACATACCGTCCGAGATGATCTTTGCCTTGCATTGTAACCAATATAAACTATCGCCACTCCTGCGAGTTATACGCGCAGCTTCAAAAGAGGGAGGGGCCTGCGCTTGTCACATGACATAAAGAAGAGTCTTGGTATTAATCCGTCTTGGCTCAAAGGAAGGAAATTATTCATACTTAACTATTATGGAGCTCATAAGTAGTTGGTAGTCATGACGAACCAAGGCTTTAGTAGCATTCAAGCATTTAAGGATCGTCCACATTAACCCAGATAGAAACAAGCATGCCCTGCCTGAAGTGCCCAGTGGAAGGTTGTGACACATTCACAGGATCTCGAAGCAGTCTTCGCCAGTGCACTCACTACAGCTCTCCAAATGCACGACAAATTAATCTGCGCACGCCCTAATCCAAGTTGAAGCTTGACCCTCCGCAAGTAGGAATTGGGTGTGACCCTGGCCAGTAGTCTGCCTTCACAGGGAAATGGGAGATCTTCAAAGTGGGAACGGCCGTTGCTAGCAACATGATTCCCACAGCCCTCTTCTATTGCTGTAGCTCAGACTTGCTCACTGACATCATGCGCGACACCAGAGCTGACGTCTCAACCATGAACGAGAAGGACCTCCTCACTACCATTCGAAGGTTGGCTGTCAAAGACGAGAGCACGTTGGTTCATTGCAGGATGTTGAACAAGATGACACAGTCACCAGGCATGAGCATTTGAACATTAACTTGCGAACCTTAGAGGCCAGGCATCATTATTTATGCCAATACAGTTTGAAATGCAACGAACCAGGCTGCACTCACACCTTTGACTTTAGCGATAAGATCATCAAAGACAATCTCATATGAGGTATTGCAGACCCAGAGATATTATCAGACCTACTCCGTGATGCAAAAACGGGCAGGACGCTGGAAGGAACAGTCACTTTCATTGCCCAAAAGGAACAAAGCAAAGCGACGAAGAGTATTGTTGGGGGAAGCCCTGGCGCGATAAGCCACCCCACAAAACCAAATCCTCACACCAATTCAAGAAATAAATGTTGGGCTAGTGGAGAACCCAGCCATGGACCCAAAACGATCGAAACACAAGAGCAAAGCATTGTGTAGCCAGGTCCTTTACTTGTGCCAAATGTTCGGAGAAGGGCCATTACACTAGCATCTGCGTTTGTTGCCATTTTTTTGGTCCAAAAGTTGCCAAAAGTTGCCACAAAAGGTGGCAAAAGCGGCCAAAAAAGTTGCCATGAATTTTCAGTTAGTTTTGTTTAGTAAAGGTTTTATGGCGCTCGCAACTGCATAAGGTCATATGAGTGCCAAGGGGTGGATATGAACGGAGAAGTCCTTACAGGGAATCAGACTTACTCTGCTCACCTCTCTAGCTTCAACAGCATAAAGTCTGCTTCGACTATCAAGGCACCTCGGAAATAGTGGGTCACAAGAGTGTGACAAATATACAAAAGAAGTAGAGGAAAAATGACAATAGTAAGGATTAGGAAAGAAAAAGCAGCAGTTCCTTGTTATAGATCAGGCACAGTTATGAGCGTGAAATTGATGAATCAGCCCATTTACAATTCTACTGTGCATGAACGAGAAATGTCCCCCCTTTGGGAATGGCCTCAAGACACTTCAGTCAGTAGCACCGCCCGATTGGGGGGGGGGGGGGAGGGGGGTTTATTAATTTTCAAGCTTTCAACTCTCTGTGACGATGTTGATAGAGGTAACAATCTAAAAGCACCAGCATTTCTTGTTCCCTGTTTTAAGAATTCAGAATATCATTTGTAGTCACCCAGAGAGTAAAAACGTGAAAAATAAAAGTTTCACAACAGAATGAAATCAAAATTAGAACAACACGGATAAAAAACCACAAAAATTAACAAACAAAGGCACGTGTCCTTCAATCCGAAGATTGGCCGTTTCAACCATAAACGTGTGTAATTCAAGAAAAGTAGGCCTTCAGTATATTAAATGTAAATTATGGAATCGCACACAAGGGGCGTGCCAGGGTCAGTATTCGATTTTGGTGGAGACACACTGTAACATAACACATTTAAACTTTTTAAAAGGGCAGGAACAGGATCAAATTTCAACCCAAAAAAATGAAAGAAAAACAAATCATCAGAACAATTTTTTTTAAACTGAAATTAAAACACAACAAAGAGGGAAAAATAAAAGCCAAACCGCAATAAAAAATACATGTAGTATGCCATGTAATGTACTTACATTCTCCGCACACATGAACATCTTAAAACTTATTAAAATATATATGTTTAATATTTAATGAAGTAGCTTTGCTGTTTTGTCTTTTTTGAAAAATGCAAAAATCGCGCCCGAGATTCGTAGACCAAAAAATGCCAAAAGTCGCGGCGCGATTCGCGGGTCGCGGCGGCGACAAACGCAGATGCTAGATTACACCTCTTCCTGCAGCAAGTGCTCGACATCCGGCAACTGGGGTCATAGGGACACGTCTTCTAAATTTTGCAACTCACAGCAGAGAGTAAAATATTATGCAAAAGACAACAAACACAGCAAAACCTTCCAGACTGAACACGATGCCGCAAATTTCGTCTTTGACCAACTCTGTGGCACTCATATATACGAGACAGACCAACGCCCGCCAAGGTGCAAAACCGCAACAAAAAAAAACCATTAGAACACTTCACGGTACCCTTGATTGCCGACTCAGGCTGCCAGAGCTCGATTATCCCACTCCGTTCCGACCTAGCAATTGGAATCAACAAGGCAGACACCATCCCAGTCAGGTAAGTGATACGAGAAGCAATCCAGGAAGACCTGGGTGTGGAAGGTGCGGTCATTGCAGATGTATCCACAACAGATGCATCAGGCGCAACCAGATTAACAAAACAGCTTATGTATGTGTCTGCCAAGATGGAGAAAGCCTTACTTTGTCGAGGGGCACTTGTCACTTTGGGAGCCCTACCTTCCAACTTTCCACGGGTGCCTGCTCCCCAGCCTGCTCTTGCCCAAGACGAGGCCAGTAACCACCCCCGATACCAAACAGGATACCCCCAGGACTGACCGCCTCAAAGGAGAATATACCAGCACTCCGGGAATGGCTGATTAACTACTACAGTGCCACAGCCTTCAATACCTGCGAGCATCAACCTGTGGCGGCGCGCCATTGGTTCAATTGGTGAAAGCGCTCCCCCCCCCTTTCTAATTGTTATAAACCAGTCAGTGCTCTATATCTACATTACTACATCCTTGCGATCCGTCACCCGCTGGCTGCACCAGTGAAGAGACAGACAGCGAGGATGGTTCATGCTCGTGGCACCGCTTGCGGTAGTGTCTGCTGGGAGTTGGAAGCAAACAAAATCTTTGCACTCTATTGTGTAGCAAGCAGGCGCCGTTCGTCCATAGAGCACGGTCGTGCAGTGTGCAGTGCCGCCCAAAATTTTTTAATGTTCTATTACTTAAAACACCCACAATATTTTTTTTTTAAAAGCCAGAAAGAAACACTAGCAAAATATTATATCAAAACAAGGTCCTCACTGGCACCATAACTGTCTTTTCTGTGTCTATAGCGCCGTAAAACATTTACTATGCCATGCAAAAGTCCTCGCCCTTTAGCAAAACGTAATAGGATATTCAACTGTGTAACCTGGCCTATAAATCGCTCTTGGGGATAACCCAAGCGATGGCGACACTTGTAGCGAGTTTGGCGGTACATGAATATTAATAAGACGCCACATCTCAAATGTGCTCCTGCCGAATAGTGCCGAAACATAGCCTACAGTAGGCAGTCTATAAATAAACGCGATAGACCGTATGCTATTCTTTGCCAATATTATGTGAGCCCCGGAGCAATCCAGCGGAGTGCTCAAGTGAATTGTGATTGGTTCATGGTCTGTCTTGCCACTATTTTAAGTGACTCTGCGACCGTGAACCTGAGGGAGGTGAACGTGACCGTCCTATGAGTTGTGCCTTTGAATGGTTTGGTACTGGATTAGTGAAAGTTATTACTTGAGTGTTCAATTCCAATACAGGATGAACGAAATTGATGTTTAGCTAACAAACAAATTTAGTGCTAGAAATTAAAGCGACAAGTAAAAACAATGAAAATAAAATCACGAGGTCCTCCCTCACCAACACAAATCTTAAAATTATACACCGTCTCATTTTCTATGCATTAGACTATTTTCAGCATGCGATAGCTTAATTGTCCACGTCCATTTTTTTGCCCCACGAGCCGCCCCTGGTAGCAAGTCCTGTTAAGGAAAATCTTCAAATGGAGTCTGGTTGTTGGTGCTGCTCGAAGTAATTAGAAAACTTTAAATCTTCTCAGATCCTGAGCATAGTGAGTTGTTAGTATTGTTTCACTTTATTGCAGCTTTTAAGCGGTTTCATCTAGAAACAGTTGCAAATGTCGATAGATGTAGATTACGGGATATCCTGCAGATTCTAGCTTTCTCTAGAAATCATCACGTTGACGCTTTGCTTCTTGCGCCATTCAGTAGGCTACATTTAGAAGAGAAAGTGCGCATAAACGGGCTTGGTCCACATCAGTCGCGGGATTTTGAGCTCAAAAACAATGTTCGCTCTTTTTCCTGTAAGTGGTTTTTAGTATGAATGGCTTACCATGAGCTTGTCCAAAAAGAAATTGTACTGTTTCCATTGTCTGCTTTTTATTGATCGATCAGACACTGACAAGGTTTGGTAATCAATCACACTCACTCTCTCTTTGTCTTTTTCTCCCTCCCC
>NW_004797981.1:261535-265540 GCF_000002075.1 Aplysia californica
CACACACACACACACCCACATACACATACACAAACACAGACACAGAGACTCGCAGAAAGCAATAGAAAGAACAGACCACACCAGAGCGCCTTCCAACCGCTCATTACAATTTTAATAGTAGCTAGTAAGCCCATTTGCGCACTGTCCAATTATGTACCACCTTGTCTGCAACCCACGCGACGCCACTTACCAACCTCTACCCATGTTGAAATGTGAGCCCCTTCGACTATTTGTAGACCCGGATGCCAAACCTGTAGCAGTTCACAAACCTGCACTAGTGCCAATCCATTGGCAGGACAGAGTATACCAGGACCTTGAAAGAGATGTCCGACAGGGTGTGCTAGAAAAAGTGGATCCCAATACACCCGTCAGATGGTGCGCTCGGATGGTAATGAAACCTAAATCGGATGGCTCCCCGAGGCGAACCGTTGACCTACAGCCACAGGACCGCCATGCAGTAAGACAGATCCAACACGCGCCAAGCCCATTCCAACTAGCTGATCGCATCCAACAGAACACTAAAAAGACGTCACTAATGCCTGGAATAGCTACCACTCTGTGCCTATTCATCACGATGACTGACATGTCACAACCTTCATCACATTTTGGGGCCACTACCGGTAAAAGGTTGCCCCACAAGGATTCCTAGCCAGCGGAGACGGCTACAACCAACGGTTTGGTGCCATCAATGCCGATTTCCCAACAACGTCAAATGAGTGGACGACTTATGCATGTGGGCAGACAGCGTTGACGATGCATTTTTTCAGACATGCCAATAGTTAGATTTGTGTGCCCGCAACGGAATCACACTGAACACCAAGAAATTCCAGTTTACTGGGGACACTGAGGAATTCGCAGGTATGACAGTGATTCAAACAAACATCAAACCGAGTTTGAAATTCCTGAACTCTATCCAGCATTTCCCAACACCAACTGCTGACACGACCTTGCACCCGAGTTGAACACCTAGCAACCGATTGGTCAGTAGATGGGATTGGATTCCTGTTGAAATAGAAATATTGTCAGTATCCATCAAAGACTCCAGCTTGTTGCCGAGATGGTTGGAAAGATGCCCAGTCAAGTTTGAGAAGGGAGAACAGCCTCTTTAAGACCTTGCACACCCATTTGCAGAAGACAGGGCCATCACCTTGGCAGCTTCAGACGCACTACACGCAATCTCTAATGTTGTTACATGGAACATGGTCCGTGAGGCAACAGGCAGCGACGCAACTTTCACCCTCCTTGGAACATCCTCAGGATGGCTTCCCCAGTCAGAGCTGTGACCTCGTATCCTAACTCCGCCCCTTCCAACGTTATGCGTACAGCCTGTGTTGCGTCGATGGTGTGATCCTCATGGGACATCGCATTGTGATTCCGGCGTCACTCCAGTCAAGCATCCTTAATGCTCTCCAAGCTGCACATCAAGGTGCGGGTGCCGTGTGCGCAAGGGCAGCAGACTCCGTTGTTTGGCCAAACATCACCACAGACATTACTAAAATCAGAGAGGAGTGCACTCATTGCCATAGGGTAGCAAAATCAAATCCTATGCAACCCCCTTCTGTCATTATGCCACCAGGTTACCCATTCCAGAGGATCTGTGCTGATTACTTCTTCAAAAACACAGATTTGATCGTGGACAGATACTCCTCATGGCCAATCGTGCACGAGTCAGAGTCCAGGGCAGATGGCTTAATCAAGCGTCTACGTGAGACATCTGTGACATTTGGAGTACCAGAAAAGCTCATCTCATATGGTGGACCGCAGTTCACAGCGGGCAAGACACAAGAGTTCCTCAGATCATGGGGAGTCCACCATAGACTATCTTCCGAGGCAAACCCACATGGTAACTGCAGAGCCAAAGTTGTCGTAAAAACTGCAAAACGCATGCTGATGGACAACACAAGACCAGAGGGATCTCTGGATGTCGAAAAGTTCCAGAAAGTGATGCTCATATACAGAAATACCATCGACCCCGAAACAAAAGCATTCTCAGGTCTTGTGCTATTCGGAGGACCCATCAGGGACCCAATACCAATCCCCATGGGCCGTTACTGTCCCCACAAAACATGGCAGGAAACTTTGGCCCACAGAGAGATAGAGCTCGCCAAGCGACATTCTAAAGAGCATGAAAAATAGTCAGAGCACACCCGAAGACTTCAACTTCTGTAAGTTGGGGACCATGTTTACATTCAGAACATTGTGGGCAACCACACTCGGGAGAACGCACTGGCATAATCATCGAGACACGTCAACATCCCCAGTACGCTGTGTGCATCGATGGGTCTGGAATGGTGACACTACGCAACAGGCAACATCTCAGGAAATTCACACCCTTCCATAAACCACAAGAGACCAGAATCAAAGAGCTGACAATCTCGCCTCCACCCAGATCGCCAACTAATGACGACCATAACAGCAAACAGCGCATGCCAAACCAAGTCACATTTGAATTCCAGCCTCCAGACCATGGAGATATCGTTTCAGATACATCACCTCAAAAACAATCATCTCCTGCAGAAGAAAGTGACGATAGCACGAGTAAGCCTACAGCACCAGTCATCACGACCAGAGAATCCGCTCAAACCCTACCAAGAGCATTAGCCCGACTTCTACCCCACAACATCATTGGCCGGTCGGAACAACAACCACTAGGGCCACGATGGAAGCACAAACAAATCAATACAGACGATCCCTAACTTGACAATATTTGAAAAAACATCACCTGCCTACCTGTGAAAGACATTTAATCACATGATTGTTTCACTTGACTTGACAGGGACTGCACATAGTCATAGATGTTATTGCGTTAGCAATTCATTCCCTTCCTAATTCCCCAACTCTCAGACTTAAAACTTAGTCAAGCCGATCCACTTTTTTCTTTACAATTATGTCTCCTCTCACCACCTTCTATTGCTACTCTTTACCACTACTGCCATGAGTTCCTCTCTTGTCACTTTTCAACTAACAAACTTTCCTTTACAAATGTCACATCCACCTGAACGAGCACATTAATTCAAACAATCAATGTTATTCGTACCTCTAAGACTTCCCCCTAGGGAAGGAGATAGGAAGATAACAACAACATACACCATATATTATCTACTCGTTCCTTTCCATTCCTCTCCTCCCCCCTTCTACCCCAGGAAGAGCTCCATCATCCCTTGTCACTTCACCCAAACACATAACATTTAACATTTTGAACTTGAAGGGGGTGGGAACCATGTATGCTAGACTTTCTCCAACTTCAAATCAGATTTTCTTTCAGTCTTTATAGTATGTGTTGGGTTAATAATCCATGTTCATTGTACTTCATTTTCATATTACGTGTAATTTATTTATCAACCATGTTGAGTTTAAATTTCCACGTGCAGTGTTTTTGTTGGTAGTGTTGTGGGAAAGTATGTCGTCCTTTGAACTAAAATAAACTTGCAGTACTTGCATACTCAAATGAAGGAAGTTATTCATACTTAACTAAACTCTATGACTGTATCTTATTTTATTTTATTTTATCTTGGGGGGGGGGGGGGGATTTTTAAAAATAGAATTCACAGATATATCTGAAATTTTTTAACTGACCATGAAAGACATGGACATGTATACTTTACTCACTAAAAAGTATTGCTAAAAAGAAGGACTGTACAGTAAGTACACTAATTTCTAATTCTCGTGTAGTGAGGCAGAAACGGGCCTTTAGGCGCAGGGACAAGTGCCCTTAAATATACCGTGCTGCTTCTTATAAAAATATTGCCATGAAAGACAGATAAAAATTAGTATAACTTTATTTTATAAGCTGAAATTCTAACTTCAAGGTAATCAAGCGTTATCTATTACTGAAACAGATCCTGTAGCTTATTCTTTCTCATAGACAGATGGTGATGTGCCAAGTTATGGGCGTTCCAGAGACCCGTGACCACTCTGGCTCAGGTCCTTTTTTAATGGTGAGTAGTACATCGGCCTGATAACAGCTACTAAGTGTTGGCACTCCCCACTCCACCAACCCCCCCC
>NW_004797981.1:265965-267277 GCF_000002075.1 Aplysia californica
GGGTTGGGTTTTTTTTTAAAAAAGAAAAGATTTTTCAAAAGTTTGTAACAACTGTTTAGCTATGCAAGCTATGCAAGTCATCGAATTTTGGCGGCCATTTTCTCGTTAATTCTACCTCTGACACTAGACGACCCCTAACTCATTTAAGTTTAAGAATATCGACTTCTATTCAAGATATATGAGTGTATTTTCATCAAAAGTATGACATAAACGAGCATTAAGATGATACCAATTACGCATTGTGTCGAAAAATTGACGAGCGCTTGATTTCACCCTTTCGTGACACAATACAAAGCAAATCCACTCTGCCGTTAAAGTCCCCCATGATTGTTACATCATCTTTGTCATCCACGGTGTTTAAAAGATCATTCAGTTTATCAGAGAACTGTTGTCGCTGTTCTTCGGGGTATGAGTCACAGCATGGTGAATATATCTGTATTTGATGCCCCTCAGTAATTATCATATTCTATGGTGATTCTTGTATCAATCTCCCGCATTATACCATACTCGTTGAATTATATATATATTCTTCAAGTCTGTGTTAAGTTTTTTAGTTTAGTCTTAGCTTGGGTTTAACGGCACTTGCTACACAAATAGGTCATATAAGCACAGAAGATAAGAGGTGTTACAAGAGAGTAACATACACAGAAAAGAACGCGGACAGATAAGGACGGTTGATTGTTAAAATAGTTAAATGGAAAAAAAAAAGAAAAAACCACGCCCAGAGCACCCACCAACCTCCTGCTTGAGTTATGCATGTAAGATTGAAACTGCTTTCAATTTTAATGATTTTCCCCAATAGAAACTTAAAGAACTCTTGAAAACAAAATGAGTGATGTTTTTCTTTCGAAAATCGGACCATTATTATGGAAAGTGTGCCCGTTTCCTTATTTGGATAATAGGCATCGGACTCCCGACGTCACGTTTATAACGTGATTAAACGGTAAATAGAATTTTACTCTAAATGTATTTGACTTTTATTTTTATGTATTGATTCTACATAAAACAATAAAAAAAACTAATACCTCAATGGTCACGATACAACTATTATTAAGGACTTTATGACGTCTTGAAGCAAAGTTTGGACGTTTGGTGGCACAAAACGCAGTGCAAAAATTTGGCCAAATCAGGGCGAAAATTGATTTACAAAAATGGTCACTGCTTCTGAACTAACAAAGATAGCACACAAATTTTAAAAGCTCTGAAAACAGAAAGCCAAGCTCTTTCCTAAAATCCTAATTTTAGTGCCCTTGAAGAAGTTTGAAAATTTCACTGAAGTTTCACAACCTCCAATGCAAGCCATGTTTATATA
>NW_004797981.1:267492-270332 GCF_000002075.1 Aplysia californica
TATATATATATACTAGCTGGGCCCCCTTTCGATGAAAGGGATGATCGGTGCATTAACATCAACTGAAAGTCTTTGGCCTACTACATTTACACTCTACTGGAATGGGGAAATAAATCTTGAGAGATGCAAACAATTAGAAGGTCTAGATTTATACTCTAAAACCAAAATGCGCCTGGCGAAATATCACTTCCGGATTTTCTAAAATTACAGAGACGAAGCGTCGGCCTACAAAAGCGATCGGCGAAATAAAGAAATTTAGCTTTTTGTCTCAAAACTGAAAAAACCAAGTGCGCCATGCTCTGGAGAATATTTTAAAGACTATTTTGGCGAAAACCACATGTCGATCAGTTCAGGCATTAAAAAGCCTTTTGAATAGCACAATTCCGCCACCACAAATAGATAATACTAGCTGGGACCCCTTTCGATGAAAGGGATGATCGGTGCTTTGATATAAACTAAAAGTCATTGGCCTACTATATTTACACTCTACTGGAATGGGGAAATAAATCTTGAGAGATGCAAAAAATTAGAAGGTCTAGATCTATACTCTCAAAACAAAATGCGCCTCGCGAAATATCACTTCTTGATTTTCTAAAATTACAGAGACAGAAGCGTCGGCCTTCAAAAGCGATCGGCGAAATAAAGAAATTTAGCTTTTTGCAGCAAAACTGTCTCAAAACTGAAAAAACCAAGGGCGCTATGATCTGGAGAATATTTTAAAGAATTTTTTTGGCGAAAACCGCATGTCGATCGATGTAGCCATTAAAAAGCCTTTTGAATAGCAAAATTCGGCCACCACAAATAGATAATAGACTAGCTGGGCCCCCTTTCGAGGAAAGGAATGATCAGCGGTGCCTATACGTTCTTATACTAATCGTTCTCTGACCGTCTAGGCCGGTGCTTTAATATCAACTGAAAGTCATTGGTCTACTATATTTAGATTACACTCTAATGGAATGAGGCAATAAATCTTGAGAGATGCAAAAAATTATAAGGTCTAGATCTATCTATACTCTCAAAACCAAACGCGCCTCGCGAAATATCACTTCCGGATTTTCTAAAATTACAGAGACAGAAGCGTCGGCCTACAAAAGCGATCGGCGAAATAAAGAAATGTTGCTTTTTGCAGCAAAACTGTCTCAAAACTGGAAAAAAACCAAGGGCGCCCTGCTCTGGAGAATATTTTAAAGCATTTTTTGGCGAAAACCGCATGTCGATCGATGCAGCCATTAAAAAGCCTTTTGAATAGCAAAATTCGGCCACCACAAATAGATAATAGACTAGCTGGGCCCCCTTTCGATGAAAGGGATGATCGGTGCTTTAAAATAAGCTAAGCTAAAAGTCAATGGCCTACTATTTATTTACACTCTATTGGAAAGGGGAAATAAATATTGAGAGATGCAAAAGATTAGGCCTAGATCTATACTCTCAAAACAAAAAGCGCATCGCGAAATATCACTTCCGGATTTTTTTAAATTACAGAGACAGAAGCGTTGGCCTTCAAAAGTGATCGGAGAAAAATAAAGAAATTTAGCTTTTAGCAGCAAAACTGTCTCAAAACTGAAAAAACCAAGGGCGCCATGATCTGGAGAATATTTTAAAGACTTTTTTGGCGAAAACCGCATGTCGATCGATGCAGCCCTTAAAAAGCCTTTTGAATATCAAAATTCGGCCACCACAAATAGATAATAGACTAGCTGGGCCCCCTTTCGATGAAAGGAATGATCGGTGCTTTAATATCAACTAAAAAGTCATTGGCCTACTATATTTACACTCTACTGGAGTGGGGAAATATCTTGAGAGATGCAGAAAATTATAAGGTCTGGATCTATACTCTCAAAACAAAACGCGCCTCGCGAAATATCACTTCCGGATTTTCTAAAATTACAGAGACAGAAGCGTCGGCCTACAAAAGCGATCGGTGAAATAAAGAAATTTAGCTTTTAGCAGCAAAACGGTCTCAAAACCGAAAAAACCAAGGGCGCCATGCTCTGGAGAATATTTTAAAGAATCTTTTGGCGAAAACCGCATGTCGGTTGATGCAGCCATTAAAAAGCCTTTTGAATAGCAAAATTAGGCCACCACAAATAGATAATATCTATATATATCTATATCTATCTATCTATCTATCTATAGCTATATCTATAATATAGATAGATATATATATATATATATATATATATATATATATATATATATATACTAATAGTTCTTCCATGTAGCTCAGGCACAGTTTTTCAGTCTACACTTTCATATTCCATAAACATACAGGATCTGTTGTCAGCTGAGCACGTGAAATGAGGTAAGGGAGAGAAGTTATACCAATAGCTTTTTTTTCATACATAGCCTAAGCAAAGAAGCTTTTATTGGAGCAGGCCTTACACGTATGCCTTTCTGAATCCTTTGGGCGTGCAACCCCGATTGATTTCAACTTGTGAAATTACACAAAGTGTATCACTGGTGGGTTTTTATTCTCTCCGTGAAAAATGTCTAGATCTAGTATAGATTTTGCAGGGGTTAGTCATGTGTCTTTTTAAAAGTTTCTACACACCTTTATTTACGACAGTACATGTACTTTTCTTCCTTGAGAGAATCTGTGATACTTATTCAACATGAATAAATCCCTTCCAGATTCCCTTTTTATTGATTGCACTAGGCAACAAAATTCTGAAAAATGTTCGGCTTAGGCATGTCTCAAGGACTACTATACTCAAGGACGTGCACAGTCGGATTCCTGACTTGGCTAGCGAAGGCCATCGAGTCAAACACTCCGGATATTCCCATACTGACTTTAGCATTTACTCGTTCGTAGGAATCGGGGACTATTTATCTCCTTTGAA
>NW_004797981.1:271711-276446 GCF_000002075.1 Aplysia californica
GAAATAACATGTATTACTATGCTACAATATTGCGTTCAACAACATTACAACAGGTTTTAGCTTTCTCACACTCAGTATGAATGTATCTTGTGCCTAGTGATAAGTTGGACATGTTTATATGATGGCCTTCGCTAGCCAAGTCAGGAATCCGACGGTGCACGTCCTTGAGTATAGTAGTCCTTGGCATGTCTATATAATTTTCACATGGAATTTGCGTAGTATAATTCGAATCTTTGTCAGACTTTCTGTATCAGGTCAGGGTTTGTAATACGGTGGGAAGCATATGTTTTTCTCTTTAATTCATTAAAGCATAAACCCATAACAACCCGCTCGTATGAGAATCAAAAATTTAATTCTATGCAATTACGCTCAGCTCATTAAGTAACATATTTTTCTCGAATGAAATAATCACCTGTTCAAATAATATGTCATCACATGGGACTGTTTTAATGTCTGGTCCTGCTAAAATGCCCTCTTTGAACTTAATTAACACAACTGGCGTTTGGAAATTGCTTTTTCCCTCCCTACATTGTAGCAGAATACCAGAAAACCATTGTGGGTGGACAGTGAACACTATATTCAATCAACTAATTCTCAAAATGACACAACTAGACAGTGGCAACCACTTACACTAGCTTGAATAAATGATTATTAAATGACTACCTCCCTTTGAAGTTTCAAAGTAACAGCACTTTGTCATACAATTCAAAAATATTGTTTGGTTTCTTTGCATTGTTTTTCAAATTTTAGATTACATTATTTGTACCGCTAGCTATCTTAACGATTGAGTGTAGAAATGAAAGGAATCTTAACTTGAAAATAATATGTCATAGAAAAATATAGTAATATACGTTATTCAAATATAACACACTTGGTTAATTATTTTTCGGGAAATAATAATAGTTATATCCTTTGTTTAATAGAACCTGTTATTTTTACCTCCCCTGACAGAATTAAGCATATCTTTCATATTTGAACTCGAGGCCTATTATCAACTCACCGTGAGCTTCACTCAGTACATGTATCAAGTACTGGGTAGATTTGCAAGCCAAACTAAAACTGCCCGCGGGCTGTATCTAACTCATGAGCCATAGTTTGCCCGTACCTGCCTTAAAATGTACTTTCCCCCCCTTCCTATTACCGATGGTCTTCTGCGTTACCTCTTGTGTTCCCACTTCCGATTACAGAGTTGGAAGTAACAGAAGGGGAAATAAGTGTGTTTGAAGAATCATGGAGTCTAAACCACAATAGCTTGCTTCATGCCGAGAATAACGTTTACTCATGGGGATCTAAACTATCGAAAACACATGAAATAAACATTATAAGGCTTTGGTAACAACATGAAAAAGTTACGGTTTCGAAAAGGAATTAAGCTCCAGTTGACTGTGGTTGGTTGTTTTGACTCCTCCTGAGAGAATACCGCAGGTTAGATCTAGTTCCCTTTCAAATCTGTTTTGAATGGGTGCGACGAAGAGAAATAACTTTAATTAAAAGCAAAAAAGATCCAGGAGGGTCCAATCACGACTTCAGCGAGCCAAAACGCTGTCGATAACGGAGAAGAAAGTGATTTACTGTGGACATACATTGCTACACCCCCTACGGTCAGCTGCACCAAGCATTTGAGTTGAAAACGATTTTTCTTATAAATTAAGTGTAAAATCTCATTACTTAAACATGATAGAAGTAACAGCAACATTATTAAATGGTATTCTTATTTATCTATTTTAAGTTATTTCAAAATCTCGGAGACATACGTTTTTCTGACAATTTTACCTATCTCCTAAAGTATGAGGTATGATGGGTTCAAATGTCTCATGAAGTAAGTAAAATGGTATACAAATACACCACAGTACGTAACAAGCTCGCATTTTGTGCGTATTTAAGTTTCTACATTGATTAAAGCTAGGGGACAAGGATTTATACTTTTTTTTTTTAAGTCCCAATTTAATATATTGAGTCACTGAAAATGCCAGAGAACAGAAAAGCGGCAATACTTTGTCGAGAACTGGCAACTAATAGAATGAAAACTTAAATTACGGCTGACTGCCCAGCAGTTGAGCGCACAAACTACTCGACCAAATAGAAGGGTATCACTAACTCATTCAATGACATTGACCGCTACACCCCCAGGGCACAGCAACGGCAGCACCAACAAGGTATCGGCACTATCAGATGATTTGATTCTTATTAAGTGGTCTAATTGGAAACTCGGCCTCCATTCTCACTGGGCGCGAACAGGGCGTGGCTGACTCTTCAACACGGCGTCAGAAAGTTTTTCTTCTCCTTTCTGTGGCTTGTCGCCATTGTCGGTTTGGGGAGTTTGGAATTTGATGGCTTTCCAGGCTGAACCTGGCCACGATCACAAATGTGACAGTTATTGGCCCTGTTGTTTGTTTGAGATTTCGCTGAGTCGGTTTTGGAAGCGTGTCAAGCAAGGAGACCCAAAAGTAATGACTGTTTGTTCGGAATAACCCCCCCCCCCCCCCAACCCTTGCTATTAAAAAAAATAATAATAAATAAATAAATTTTAAAAAAAATTAAAAAATTCCGCCCAACGAGAGCCACGCTAAATTCGAATAAAGGCATACTGTTTTTTTACGCCACATTCTCGAATAAGCATATCCTCTCCGTTTTCATTGGTTATGGCGGTCACCACAACACTAAAGACCGTATCGTGAAGGCGCATGACGCACGCTGCTGGTTACCAGAGGGGTTATCAACCACGCTGTCTTCATCGTTCATTTCGTTAGAATCATTTTTGACTTGACGTAGATTTGCATAGCGTCAAATCATCTAAATAATCGCTAATCGTATTTAAGACCTCAAGGCTCTAGGACAGATAATTAGCGAAAGGACATTTCGTTAAAAGCAATACATTTTGTAAGCTATATATATGCAAAATCGTACATTTTTAACGCCCTGTCAACACTTTAAGGTTATTTATGAAGCAGGACTTACAATTTCAACAGCCATCTCCAACAGAACCAAGAAAAATGGACAGAGCCATTAAAAAGGCATCAAAACAAACTAAGTTCAATGTGATTCGAACCAGAGCCAGCCGCTCTGTAGTCCAACGTGATACCAACTAAGCTAACGCCACACCCCTGGTAAGCTAAACACTTACCGGTACAGCAAATGTTGTTCAAAGGAGAAAATTTAAGAGAAAAAAATTTCCCGCCGCTATCCGGATTCGAACTCGGGACCTATTGAATAAGAGGTGAACACCTTAACCTCTAGGCCATGAGAGCGCCCAATTATAACTTTGATGAGGCTGTTTTCCAGTTGGCTGAGGTACTTCACTTACGGCCACCATCTTGGAAAAGGCGTTATAAATCTGGAAAACTGACACTTTGATTTCAAAGCAGATACAGCGTACTGTTATTTCATACTGAAAACGTTAGTTCCAACATTGTGTTGCTCTTAAAGTGGAGGTAAAAGTGTATGTTCCAATAATGGAACACTATGCAGGAATCTCTATACATCAGGGGCGGCTCGTGGGGCTAAAAAGTGGGCGTGCACAATTAAGCAACAGCAGGTTGGAGATAGCCAAGGGCATAGTAAATGGGATGGTAGGATCTTTGGGTTGGTGAAGGAGGACCTTATGTTTTTATTTTCATTCTTTTTACTGGTCGCTTTGATTTCTAAAACTAAATCAGTTTGTTAGCTAAACATCAATTTCTTTATCCTACATTGGAACTGAACACTCGAGTAATAACTTTCATCACTCCACTACAAAACCATTCAAAGGCACAACTCATAGGGCGGTGACTTAAGTATGTCACATTCACGGTTATAGAGTCGCTTAAAATAGTGGCAAGACAATGAACCAATCACAATTCACTTGAGCACTCCGCTGGATTGCTCCGGGGATCACATCAATTTGGCATTGAATAGTGTACAGGCTATCGCGTTTATTTTTAGACTGCCTACTGTGGGCTATGTTTCGTGGGTGCACATTTGAGATGTGCCGTCTTGTTAATATTAATGTACCGCCAAACTCGCTACGAGTGTCGTCATCGCTTGGGTTATCCCAGAGAGCGATTTATAGGTCAGATTGCCACTGTTAAATATTCTATTACGTATAGTTAAAGCGCGTGGACTTTGGCATGGCATGGTAGATGTTTTACGGCGCTTTTGACACAGAAATGACAATTACAGCGCCAGCGAGGACCTTGCTTTAATTTTGTATTTGGCTAGTGTTTGTTTCTGACTTCTTTTATTTCATGTTTGTGGGTGCTTTTAGTAATAGAACATTAAAACATTTTGGGCGGCACTGCACGGCCGTGCTCTATGGGCGAACCGCGCCTGTATTTGTGAAAGTTCGTCACTTCGGCCGCCTAAAACTTCCGAACCACCTAACTTTGGAATTTGAAAAAAAATTAACGGTGGTTCAGAATCATTTTAAAGATGCACAGTTTTATTGAGGAGTCTGAAGTCACTGTAGTTTAATTTTCGGTCTTTCATTAGTTTCGTAGGTTAATATTGCTAGATCTAGTTTCTAAAGCATCCGCTTGTATGGCTTCTTTTTCGGTGCTCAGTTTCCTAGCTTGTGTTCATGATGGTGGATTCTGGCTATGATCAGGAACATGTTCGCAGTGTAGTCAACAGTTTGGCAGTGGCAGTCAGAACTTTTCGGCCGCTGACTGCATCGGAGGTTCAATTGCTTTGTTTTAGAATGCCGTCTGATGTTTCCTTTTTTTTAAAAAAAAGTAATTTATTTTACCTCCTCCCCCCC
>NW_004797981.1:277122-282122 GCF_000002075.1 Aplysia californica
CCCACCCCCAGTTAGAGCTCACTCGATCTCTCCCGCCGTATCCGAGTTCGGGACTTTCCTTGCCCCGCTATATCCAAGCATAAGTAATTGAGTTTACATAGGAAAAAAGGGGGATTCCCTTAAGGTCCCGCTGTAGTGGTGGTCCCGCAATAGCGGGTGCCGCTATAGTCATGTTCTGTTGTACCCACTGATGTATGTGGCAGTATTTTCAAGATGCACGAGGTCCTCTAATTTCAGTGACTTGAATAAAATTAGTCCTTGGAGGTTGTTCCTCTTTTTGGGATCTATATTCTGAGAACCCCGGTGAATGAGTTCTACCTGCTGGAAGCAAAACTAAGAAGGAAATGGTTAATGTCATCTAAGCAGTAAATACCAGGTCTGGTCAGGAGGACTTTATTAATCACTGTAAGGCGAAAAGCAGCGGAACTTTTAAGGGTCAGGATTATTTCTGTAACTGCATTTTCCTCTGATGCCTGCAAAGAGGTTTTCATCACAGTCCTGATTCAGTCTGTTGCTGAGTGAAAACCTAAATCATCTTTAATAGTTTCCTCTTCTAGAATCGAAAGAGCTTGAATTGTCTGCACCCAGCCTTTAATTCAAGGCAGGGCTTCTACAGGTGCATTTACTGTTTCATTGCCACATATCAAGTTGCTTCAACCAACAGATGGTATATTTCAAGATAGGAATGTGGGATGAAGTTGATGTGATACAATACTAATTGTAAGGTTCTAGATGGCTTGCTTCCATTGGTAGAATTATATTAAAAGCATTTAAGCATTAATAAGAGATGTGGTTATGTACTCAAGCCTCTCACGTTCAGTTTGTTTTCTAGCATAGACTCAAGTAGTGTTTCTTTTTCTGTGCCGATCAAGTGAGTTTCTATTAATCTCAGTAACTTCCATCTTCAATTATTCATAATATTGTTTCTTGACGCTCCCGCATATTTTAGCTCTATCACATTATATTACAATGTTTACTGTGGTGTATGTGTGTGTGAGTGGGGGAGGGGGTGGAGATGGCGAAAGTAGGGGTATAAAATAAGGAGAGAGAGAGATTCAAAGATTCAAAGATTCAAAATGATTTATTGATTTGAAAGGCCTTTGGCCCATACATCCACATATTTTAACATATGGTTCGGCAATTACATACATTGGTGCAGGACATTGGATGTTTAACATAAATTGGACATGCACGCCCACATACACGTATGCACGCACGCACGCACGCACGCACGCACACACACACGAACACACGCACGTGACGCACGCACATACACTCATACACACTCCTGCTCACACACATACTTACATACATACGTACATTCGTACATACATACATACATACATACATACATACATACATACATACATACATACATACATTCATATGATCAAATAGAAATAGAACTTCCACACAGTGCTATGAATGAGGCAGCGAGAGAAATAGGGACATGTTTCACTCTGAGAAGTGAATACCATTGTCTTTTTCATACACATATATATAAAATAGTACCCATTACAGTAGATACAGAGTTACATATGCGAGTGAATACCTTTTCCCTAGGACAGACGTGTCCGTATAACAACATAATTTAGAAATGAGATTATCTTTTTAGAATGGACTTCATCTGAACAGACTAATATGCCATTGAGCTTAGACATTGGCCCTTCGGGTGTCTGAAGTCTGACGCACTCTGGTAAAAGCTGCTCTCGTATTTCATTATATCGTGAACATCTGAACAATACATGGAATTCATTTTCTACATACTTTTCATCACACTGGAGGCAACGATTACTGTCGACAATACCCAACCGGAACAGATTATTTTTCAACGACAAACTGAAAGTTCTGAGTAATGCAAGGATCCTTCTACCTCTTGCAGAGATGGTGAATGAGAGGTACGGTGCAGGGCTTAACGTAGGGTGAAAGTCCAGGTACTCAGGATAAACGCCAGACACCCTAGAACGCCAGTCCTGGTGACTAATATTTATAAGTCTTTCCTTTACTTGAGATAGGAAAATATTCTTATCACCAACATTTTGAAAAATCCACGCATATCCAAACCCTATTGTACATAAAAGTTTCCTCATGTCAGTGGCCCAGCTGTACCGATTATTTTGGTCATGTGCATACGCTTGCAAATAGCATTTCTTAGCATAGCTATTATTATCCATTACCAGTAATTTATACCAATATTTTATTGCTCGTAGATGATAAGTGGCATACAAATAATGACGTCCACATTCCCCCATTGCCAAAATGTTTGCGGACGTTCTACCAATGTTTAGGACGGCCTTGCAGAATTTAATGTGCACCTGCTCTATTTTATCATACTTCTTCACCCCCCATACTTCACAACCGTACAAAAGTAATGGCTTAATTTTGATGTCAAAAATGTTGAACAAAGTTTGGACATTCAAGTGCTCATATCTTTTACTTAGACATCTCACTCTGGACGTGAGCCTTGTTGCTTTACAACATAAGTTTTCTATACATTTTGACCATAACAAGCGGGAAGAAAATATCACTCCTAGGTAGCTTATGTACGTGGTTACGTTTATGCTTTTCTTTTTGTAAAACCATTTTTCAGACCTCTTTAGCACGCCTCCATTTCTAAAAACAATCATCTTTGTCTTTTCCAAATTTACAGACAGTCCCCACTGGTTACAATACTTCTCCAAACAATTGATCTTCCTTTGCATGTCTACAATATTATCTGAAAATAAGCACATGTCATCTGCGTACATTAAATTGCGGGTTTGTTCATCATTGCTTAATAGCTCAACTCCTTTAACAACACTGTTTTTCAACATCAATTCAAATTCAGAAACATAGGCTACATATTGAACAAAAGTGGGCTAAGAATACATCCTTGACGAACATCAGACAAGCAATTAAAATATTCCGTAATTTCATGCTGGCCAGTACGGACAGAGCACATAACTTCCGAGTACATACTTTGTAGTAATGTTAACATTTTCCCTCTCAAGCCTCTTTTCCTCAAGACTGCTCACAGTTTTTCATGGGGGACGCAGTCAAATGCTTTAGAAAAATCAACAAAAAGTACATAGAAGCGCCCACGTTTCTTTGAAAGGTACTTTTGGACTATTGATTGAAGCGAGAAGATATGATCGATAGTGCTATAACCTTTACGAAACCCTGCTTGCGATTCGGGAATTACATTGGTCTGCTCGGCCCATTCCGCTAGTCGTGAATACAATATACTAGAAATTATCTTGGATAGTATATTTAGAAGTGCAATGCCCCTGTAGTTGTTTGCATCCGAAGGACTTCCTTTCTTGAGGATAGGATGTATTAGTGCTTGACACCAAATTTTTGGGTACGTCCCTGTGTTAAAAATGACATTAAACAACAAACAAAGGTATGTTATCAAGGAAGGACATGCATTAGAATAGAATTCAGGACCAATCCCGTCACATCCGCTAGCCTTTCCTTTCTTCAGTTTTCTCAGAACACTTTGAACTTCAGAAGTCGTGATTTCATTATCATACAGGTATACATTTGTGTCTAAATCCTCATTTGTTAAAACTACTTCATGATCAACTTGTGTCTGTAATAAATCCTCTGATGATTCATTATTTCTGGGATTTAGCAAGTCTTTAAAATGACAATAAAATTGCTCTGGTGTGGCCTTAGCCGCATTAAATGAGCCATGGGTACGCATCATTTTATTAACCTTTTGCCAAAATGATTTTGATCGTTTATCAGCAAGGTCTTGTTTTAAACTTTCTACTGTCTGGGCATCACAGATTTTCTTTTTTAACGCACACATCTCCTTAAAGTCTTTCTTTGCTTCAAGGAATTTATCCAGATCATTTGAGCTGTTTGTTCTGTGGAAATCGTGGAGGTGAAGATACTTTACTCTCTTTAGCCTTTCACATTCGTTATCCCACCACAATGGTTGATGAAGCTTACTATGCTTTCCTTTCTTTTGCTTATTGGTTTGCATGTCTCCTGCTGATATTTTAATGCATTGTTGTAAAACATTACAGGCAGAGTCGACATCATTGAGACATATGACAAAAACATATCATGTTCTTCATTTAATAATGATTCAAGCTTTTCAACATAAGTGCTTCTCATTGTTTCTTTCCACGTGAGCCGCAACAACCGGCTAAGTTCAATCTCACATTCAACATTTTCACTAGTGTCATCATGTTCAATGTAAATTTTAAACAACACTGACAGTGGGAAATGATCTGAGTCTGGCCTTGGCATGACAAAAAAAAACTAAAGATCTTCTCAAACATTCCCTTGCTCACAATAACATAATCAACAATTGTTTTTCCCTTATTAGCAATGCATGTGACATTCCCTTCCTTATCTCCCAGTGTCCTGCCATTCGCAATGTACAATGAATTTTCTTTACAGAAACGAACTAATTGCTTTCCATGTATAACTATTTGTAAAGGAAGCGTCCCGTGACTTTCTTTGGGTACAAATTTCTTCTAAAACATCATCTGTTTCTTCAAAACCAGACAAAAGTTCATGTACGTTATTTTCAACAAAGTTATCATCTAGGCGTCCTGTCCTTGCATTCAGATCCCCTCCGATTATCCACTCAACTTCTCCTAACTTATCGCTAATATCATATATCTTCACAAGAGACTGTACACCTTTAACCTTTTCATTATTAAACACAGGCGAAAATTCATGAGGGAGGTAGGGGAAGCATAGGACCACTTTACGATCTGTTTGTAAACAGGTCTCCTTCAACAGTAAACAAACACATTCTTTCATAGAAATTTCTAGCTTTGTGACTTGGGTTCCTAACGACCGACGAACAAAAACAACAACACCCCCACCTAACCCGTGCTCACGTTTTGCAGAGTAAATATTGTACTGGGGAAAGGCGAGGAGCAATTTTTCTTCACTACATGAGTAGACCTCAGAGCAAGCAAAAATGTCATACGACGAACAAAAGTGGACAAAATCAAGGTTAAACAATTTTTGTGATATGCCATGAACATTCCAACACA
>NW_004797981.1:284622-287122 GCF_000002075.1 Aplysia californica
TCTCACTGGCATAACTGAGAAATCGAGGCAGGGGTAAACCCACAAAGCCTAAACAGATGGGTGACAGGGAAAGATCAAGATAATGAAGCTTTTTGAGAGTATCGTAGCATAGGAAATAGATCTAATAAAATTGGCAACGTCTGTTGCAGATCGGGCACTTCATGATTATGAATATTTGTATGATGTCCCTTTTACTAACACTGCCCACGTGTTTATCTCTACCAGTGGTTTTATTATGAATTTAGAATGACTTGAGCATGGCAATTCATTAGGTACAAGATGTTTTCACAAAGTACTGAAATTTTAAACAATCATAGCACAGTTTTTTGGACGGATTTGGATTAATTTTTACTGTGGTGTTATAGTTTTCTTGAGTAGAGATTCAAAGCAGGGTAAAAAGTTAATTTCCCTCTTTCCAAATTTTAACTTGTATAGCCCCTTTAATTTATCGATAAAAAATACCTCACCAGTCTTGCTTGCGAGACAACTTTTGCTTAGTTGCTTAGTTGCGTGTATCCAGCGCCAAACCGCGTTTGGTTCTTCAATTCAACGGTTTAGCAGCCCAGTAGGCCAGCAGCCCATTATCCATGCAGCCCAGCATCCCAGCAGCCCAGCAGTCCAGCAGCAGGGCCATCCAATCCTGATACAATCACTGAGGGGGCGGAGACCCAATCAACTCCACACAAAAGAGGCACCCTGTGGCAAAAGGCACAACGTTCGGGTGTCCTCAAAGAAAGTAATCATTGCACGCCCTTCGCATCCCGTTTATTCACTCGACAGTCAGAGTTTGGAGATCTGAGCTTTTTGAGGTAATGACAGGGTCCGAACAAAAGGAAGCTAAACATTATCTCTGGTACAAGTAGGATGTCCGGTAATTGTCTTGGCGTAACAGAGAACAATTGCAATCATTCGGTTGCGGCCACCACGGGGAGAATTTTTAATCTTGTCGTTTAGTTCTCTAAATGCCGCAGATATACTGAGGTAATAACAACTGTAGCTTTACCTTGTTCGCTATAATTCTGTTCTTATTCAGTAATACAAACTACTTATCCTTCCTCGGATTTGATTCAGATTTTGAAGAGCAATGTGACAGTGTTTGGGGATTGGGGATGGGTGGGGTGGGGGTTGTTTGGTGTGTGTATTGTGTGTTTGTGTGTGTGTATGTTTGTGTGTGTGTGTGTGTGTGTGTGTGTGTGTGTGTGTGTGTGTGTGTGTGTGTACGTCTATCTGTGTCTGTGTGTGTATGTATGTGTGTGTACCCTGTGTACGAATATAAGGAAAGACTGGGCTAAGGATGGGGAGCAGGAAAGAGAGGTGGTGGTGAGCAGCTCAAGGGGTAAACACTGAACGTCTTTTAAAAATGCAACGTTTGAATTCGGCTAAATGAAAGCCAAATATGCTCTTAACACCACAGTTTTTGGAGACATAGCTGATTTGTTGCCTGTCAGTTCATACTGATGCTTGTTTTTATGTCTTGTTTTGTTTTGTTTTGTTTCGAGGGAGTGATTGTTTTTGTTTTTTTCTACAGGAGTATTTTAATAAAAATGTATTCATTGAACGCAGGGCGCAACACTGCAAATGAAAAAAATCAACCTAGAAGATGACACAAAGCTTTTTCCAAACAAAGGTTTTTGTTTTTTGCAACCAATCTTAACTTTTTTTCCTAACAAGATGTCAGATGCCTCAACCTAGCAAACAAGACCATAATTTTTGCCTCAGCCAAGTTCAAGACAGAAAATCTGTCAAAGAAGCAGCAAAACAGCTAAATTGGAGTACCTCTATCTTTCTCGATTTATCCAAAGATCAGAACACGCTGGAAAGGTCGGATATAAAGAAAGAATAGCACAAGTTCGAGTCAACAGCTCTTATCAAGCCATACATGTTTTACTGTCACATTAAAATGGAAGTCTTAGCTTTCTGCAAAAGTAGCATCTCAAGGTATATATAGGGAGTGGATGAAAATGTTTCTTCCACGATTGTGAGGTACTGAGTGGTAAGTTAAAGACTTAAATCAAGGCCATATTGGCATTAACGATTTCGCGAAGATGGCGTCGTTTTCACAAGGCGAAACCTCTCATCCACCCTCACACTGCCCATGTAACAAACAACACAGTTTCTGGGTGGTCATAACATAATATTATCAAGGACTAGCCAGCTTTCTTAAGTGGCATTTCTCCAACAGAGCACATATTCAGGGATGACCTGAACCTATAATTGCGCGCAAGAGGCCTTTTTGCTATTCTGCAGAACACACACACACATACACACACACACACACACACACACACACACACACACACACACACACACACACACACACACACACAGGGGGATGCCGTGAGTTGTTAATGTTTCCCTGACTCCATCTATCCAGGTCTTTCTCGGTCGCCCTCTAGCCTTGTTGCCATCGAATTTTTTATGTAGACCGTTGCGCAGGATTTGATAATCGCATGAGATGTCCGTACCATTTGATTCTTTGGTGTTGGATATGATGCATGAC
>NW_004797981.1:292122-298996 GCF_000002075.1 Aplysia californica
TCGTCTCTCTTTCAAAAGTCCCGATGATGGAAAATTTTTCTTCGCTAAAATTGTCTTCTTTAACCTCCTTTCCTGCTCTCTAGTAATGTTCTATCGTCAGCTTTCGTCTCCACTTTCTGCCCTCACCTCCTTTGCCCCTTCCATCTGAGCTCCTGACTTTTTCTGCAGGCTTTCTTCTACTGCTACTCCTTGGCTCCTTCTTACTGCTGTCTTTCAGCCACACCCTTGATCTTCTGATAGGAAAGATCTACACCTAGTCTTCTCGGACAAGGGTGAAAAATCTCGGAGGTCTCGTGTGAAAGTTGCGCACGTTAAAAGAACCATTGATGATCTAAAATCGATAAGAGTAGACTTCGGCCGTCACCCGGGCAAAATTCAAAATTTCCTACCAACTGAAAATGTTTGGTGTGTCCCGCGCACTCATATGACCTTATGCACTTGCGTGCCCCGTAAAACACTTACCGAAAACAAAAACTTTAAAAAAAAACTGTCATCTTTTGACCAATTTCAACCAACCTTCGTAGAAATACAATTCAACTAGGGTAACGTCACATTTGTCAATATGAAAAAAAAATCAACCAAAATGTTCGAAAAATATCAAGTTTTAAAAATTTCAACAATAATTAAGGGAAATGCAAAAGTTAGCAACTTCATAAAAATCAACCAAATTGTTTGAATTGAAATAATCACTTTTTCTGCACTGAAGAAAAAAAATGATATAAAATGTGACTGTCCTGGTTTTACCGTCGCGTTTATTAACTTTTGTCATGTTTACAAACTTTACGTCCCCCATAGTAGATTTTTTTGTTGTTGAAATTAGTGTAGAGATGATCGAGTTATCGTCATAAAGTTGAGGGGGTGGGGTCAAAATTTTCGCAGAATATGAAGAGAAGATGTTACACTAAAAGTTCGTTTTTTGAATTGTCGATATATGGAATAGACTTTTGTTGATGTTGTCTAGAGTTTGGATTTTCACGGATATTTTTGCAAACAATTTTTTAGATCTATGTCTGCTAACATGTATGTAAAATAACCAATTTCCATGAAAAAAGTAAGATATTCACTGCATAAGACATGTCAACAAAAACCAAATTTACCGCCGTCTCCATAACAACGAAACTTTTTTGATAGCAGATTTGAAGACTCCTCACTATGCTTATTATATGTGTGAAATTTGATAAATTTTAATCATTTCAAAAGCAAGATAGCTTTCAGGTGCCCCCCCCCCTCCCCTTGATGATCAGCGTTTCAAAGAAATTAACACGCTGAGCTTTTCCAACCTGCTCTTGAAAGATTCCATTTCCACTTGTATCATGTTTCGCCTTTTAACCAATGGCATGTTGTGAACATACCGTGCCAATTGTTCTTACCGCCTTGTATATTCGTTTTACTTTCCCTTCATGTCAGTGGTCCTTTGTCTTTTCTAGATCCTAAACTACAATAAGTGAAAATGAGAAATTTCTATACTTTGACCATAGCTTAGAATTGGTCCTTTAGAGTAACCCAACCCCTCTGAGCCGTAAGGACAACTCACCATCAGATGAAAAAGACGATCGCATACCTTTTTGAGAGTTTCCAAAACATTGTGAAGAAATGTATCTTAGTTAAAACGGGTAGGCACTCATAGGCTCTAAAGTAGGCGCGCTTGTGATTTAACACCACACCAATCTCTTATATGACCGACCCAAGATACTGGAAAGATATTTAAAGGATTTGAACCAGAATCCTACGCATCGTAATATAGCATGTCAACGAACTGAGCCCCAAGTTGATAGGCCAAAACCTCAAAATGATTATTGCGGTCATTCTCTGGGTTTGTATGCTACCACCGTGCATACATATTTTGTTTATGAAAAAAATCCTCTATTGCTGTTGTTTTTTTATTTCTTTTTTCAAATTTCTGTTTTAAAAAATTTAGACTGGTATTTCTGCAGATTTGTGTGCATATTTCACTGAACATTTTACCTCGCACTGTCTTCAATGTATCAAAACTGTCAAAGTCTAGAAAGTGTACATTATTCAAAACGTTTTGTTTCCGCAGGTAAACTTCAGACTGTGACGAATTTTGTTTGATTAACTAATGTTCACGGAGAAGACCAAACCAGAATGAGTTATTTCTAAAAACTGACATGGTAAAAATTATTAGTTGTACGAAACCTGCATTGAACTATCCAGATGTCAACATCCAGGCAGACTACAACACAAGTGAGGCTTCTGAACACCGTCTGTCCACCCTGAGTCTGTCTCGCGTGAGTTGATTAAAGCTAATCACTCGACACTGCTCGACTAGTCGCAAATTGGAAGTTACTTCTGATCTCGAAACGCGATCCGGTTAGTTGGGAACCACCCAAGCGCAATGGACAGGACTCCCGTACGCCTCTGTTTACAGAACTTCCGGGCTCAGAACGACACCATAATGATACCCCTTTGTAGCGGGCCAACGGTCGAGAACGAATTGGCGCCATTTTGTTTCGGTCGGATGTCCGTTTTATGAAGATGTCAGTATAGGAGTCTTTTCTAACACTACTGTGAACACCTCATTCAACTACTGCTGTCTAGCTGTAGGCGTGAAACGATCCAAAGGTTAACCAACTTTCTTTTTTACTTTCGACTTTAGTTTCAAATAATGAATATTCCCTATAACAAACAATGAGCTCCCCTGTCTCTCTGTATTCCCACTTTCTCAATTCTCCTCTTTTCGCTTTTATTCGCCACGTGATCTAAAACGGGGAGAACCTCTTTTTTTCCTTTCCTTTCTAGATTGGTATAGTAAACTGAAGTTTGATGTGTCTTTTTTTAGACATACGTGTATGTGTATGTATGTGTGTGTGTGTGGGTGAGAGAGAGAGAGAGAGAGAGAGAGAGAGAGAGAGAGAGAGAGAGAGAGAGAGAGAGTGAGAGAGAGAGTGTGTGAGAGAGAGAGAGTGTGTGTGTGTATGTGTTTGTGTGTGTATGTGTGTGTGTGTGTGTGTGTGTGTGTGTGTGTGTGTGTGTGTGTGTGTGCGTGTGCGTGTGTGTGGGTGTGTTAATTTTGTTTATCAATGAAGGTATTTTTACGACCCGATCGACAGAATTTAGATCATTATTAGGAAGCGGGCTTTCCACCCTGCCTGTCACGTCTAAACCAGGCTGATAGGGACACGACATTCTAGCAAAAAGACCGAGATACTCTCAAAAAATTTCTCCTCTCTCGGGAATCGAACTCAGGTCTCTTTTGTGCGACAGCCATAGAGTTATCTCCTTTTTAAACTAGAGCAGAGACACTAAAATATAGAGACAGGAAACGAGGCCTCGCGGTCCGTGACAACAGTGCATTTGCGAACGTGACCGCTGAGACGCGAGCTAAAAATAACCAGGCGCGGTATCGACAGCGAAGCGCGTCGCGTCTAGCCTAGGCCTAGGCCTTATCGAAACGAAGCGCGTCGTGTCTAGCGGGGCCTAGGCCTAACTTTCTGCGGCTTAGGCCTAGCGCAATCAGAGAACTGGCCAAGGTTGCATTTGTAAACAATGCCTCTACAATTCTATACTCTTCTGGTCTACAGAAAAGGTTACACATGTTGATGAAAACAGGACAACAGATTTTAAAATTGAATTCTAGATCTAGGCCAAGTTATAAAATAATGTCGATCTAGCATAAAACCAAAACATGTCTTGATAATGTAGACCGAAAACTAGATCTAGAATCTACATCTAGATTATCTAGATCTAGATTCTAGAGACCTAGAAATCTAGATCTAATTATCTAGTCGACAGTGTCAGTAGTTACATAAGAAAAAAGTCATCTAGACTCTAGATCTAGATTCTAGATCTATAGGTTTCCAGCATAATAAACATATATGCCTGCCTTAGCCTAAATACACGCGTTGATCTAGATATCTAGCTTACAACATAAGCAGTTTAATTTAAGATAGCCTAATAAAGGTTAATACATTTTTACTTATTTTACTAATTAGTTACATAGCCCTGCATGGGGTCTGTACTGTGGGTAGGGAAGAGTTGGAGAGGAAAGAAAGAGAGTATGCAATAGCATATAGATCTATATGCCTATAGGCAATGATGAGAAAAGGCAACAGACTGTAGAAATAGAAAACAGATTTCGTTTTGTGTAGCCTACGCTAGGCATATATGGATAAAAACAGGAATACAAAGCGACAGATCGAACTCACCAGAGGCCTATATATATATATATATATATATATATATATATATATGTGTGTGTGTGTGTGTGTGTGTGTGTGTGTGTGTGTGTGTGTGTGTGTGTGTGTGTGTGTGTGTGTTTGTTGGGGTCCCCCGCCCCCAAATCAATATGAAGGCGATGATAATGTAATTTTTAACTTTTTAAAAATGGAACTCATCAGTCTCAAACTGATGAAGAAATAAAGGGGAACTCAGTGCTGGGTGATCCCACAAAAATTCTTTCAGATCACTTGAAACACTTTTTTTTGCGTGTTTTCTTTTCTTTTTTTTTAGGAGAGGGGGGGGGGGCTTTACTGCGCCTGCGACAGCATAGGTCTCATATGAACAGGCGGGGCACATTAAACTTTTTCAGTTTGGTAAGAATTTTTAATTTTGCCCAGGTGGGGGCCAAAGTTTAGCCTACTCTTTTGATTTTAAGAACACCAAGGGATCCTTAACTTGCGCAACTTACGGGACCTCCAAGATTTTTCGCCCTTATCCGAGAAGGCTATGTGTTAGATCTTACTTACCATAAGATCAGGTGACTGAAAGAGACAGCAGTCAGATAGAAGGGGCCAATGAGTGGCAATAGTACAAATGTAGTAGTAGTAAAGGCTGCAGAAAGAGCCAGGAGCCCCAGATGCGCCACAGGAGGAGTCAAAAGGGGTGTGTGAGGGGGGGGGGGGGGCAGAAAGTGAGGAGGAAAAACAGACGACAGAACTTAGAGCTGGGCGGTGAAAAGAGAAAACTTTAGAGAAGAAAAATGTCTGTCCCAGTCATGTTTCAAACCTATTGAATGAGAGGCAAACACTGTAACCCAGGCTCTAAACTCTATAGACCAAGGTCAGAGCCCCCAGAAAAACGTGTTTTATTCGCTAGCTATAGATCTAGATCTAGATCTAGTAAGGTTTAACAATGTTTCGTCCTCCTGCCCATGCACTGGCATGACGTGACGAACTAAGGCTAATCGACTGCACTGTCGCCTGTGCTGTGAAGAAGTAGAGGAAGGAGTGTAGTGGAGACAAACATTATACATGTAATAGGTCTATGCTATGATAATAAGCCCCAAGGATAGATCTAGATCTATCTAGATCTAGATCTAGATCTGGTCCTAGTAGGCCCACTGCATTAATTAGGCCCTTACTTCTAGACCTAGACTCTAGATCTAGATTCAGTACTAGATTCTAGATCTAGATCTAGATCTAGATCTAGATCTAATTGACCTGGACACTGATACTAGATCTACGATCTATCATCTAATTTAGATCTAGAGATCTAGATATCTATATCTAGATTATATCTAGAATCTAGATCTAGATCTAGATCTAGATATCTATATCTCTAGGATTCTAGATTTAGGTCTAAGTCTAAAGTCTAGATCTAGAATCTAGGTAGTCTAGATCTAGGTATTCTAGATCTCTCTAGTCTAGTTAGGCCTACACAAGAGAAAAACGATATTATGTAAGGTTAATGAAAAAGTACATGTGCAAATTCTTACATTTCAGGGTCCTTTGGAAAGCTAACTAATGCTAGGTCTGGTATTTATGCGATCTTGAATTGGCACGGACGCAGACTGCCGCAAAACACCACTTACACTTGCAGGTGACTTGCGACTGTCGATAGCCGCCATTAGCTTTGTTTACCGCGCCTCGTTTCACAATCAGCTGGTGACCTGGATACGCGAAAAGAGGCCTCGTTTCCTGTCTCTTTATTTTAGTGTCTCTGACTAGAGTCCGTACGGGGTCACGTGACACGGAAACTTTGAGGGGTTTTTTGACGGCCATGTTCGAGTTGGCAAAGAAGTTTGTTTACATGTGGGTGGGCGTGTCTCTGCTTTTATTAAGGAAGGTGTTTTATTAGATTCTAACGTTGTGTTTTAATCCAAAGAGATTCTCTTTAAAGTGTAAGCATGTGAAACCTCTAGTCCCTTTCTGGATTAACGTCGTACAGCACTAGAGACTTTCTCTACCATAAATTCATCACCAGCAAACGCCTGATTAGTCTGGAAGTGGAAGACTGAAGAAAAGAGACCAGAAAGAAAGGATGGTGCAACACTGCTGTGTCTATCAGTGCACTAAGAAATTTTCCAAAGGAATCCCTCTTTCTTTTCACTGGTAAGAATAAGATTGATAAGAATTTAGACAGATTAAATCCAGATCTATGATTTTAAAAAAAGAAAATATTCGAAAAGATTAAGAGCCTGGTCTGAACAAAGCCTGCCTTTCAGTTAATTAATTTTGCCTCGCCTTTGTGTTTAATTACTTACATCATAGAATCTAAGCTAGATCTACTAATCTGATGTAGGCTACTAATTTCATTCCCTTGACTCACTGACTTAAGATATTAAACGTGAACAGCCATAAGCATGTATGCATCCATAGTGTTATAACAGTATCAGCAATACTATTATTTTTATGGGATGCTGATGGATGTGAGCAACCAAAGATACTCTGCTATTGTAACATTGCTTGTGTCTAAAATGTATGATGTAATGTATAGGATATAATATTAATGACAAAGGACACAATAGCCAGACTGTGCTTAGTGCTGAGCTTGCTATATGCACAGCATATGCTCGTAATCTGTGAAAGGTACACATTTTCTATTGCACGAATGAATTAAACAACTCATCACTGCTTCTGTTCAGTGATGTCTCTTTTCTTTCATTACATCATGGGTGGTTTGGGGGGGGGAGGTG
>NW_004797981.1:299096-301053 GCF_000002075.1 Aplysia californica
TCCCACCTCCGGCCCACCCCACCCCACCCCCTGCCTTGCTCATAATTGGGTTCGTTTTCGTAAGAGTTTTACTTCACATGCAACACAATGAGGTTATATATTATAAATGCCGAAGGTCAGAGGTGTCACAAGGGAGTACAAAAACACAAAGAAGAAGGAGGAGAGATAAGGACGATAGATGATAGGAAAGAAGGAGGAAAAACCACACCAGAGCACCCGCCAACCACCCACAATAATTGGGCTCCACACTGAATCAAACCAAACACTCCATGGTTTACCGGAAAAGTCGTCAGTGTGCACAATCTAGTTCATGCATATATTATATCATTTCCAAATCTATGAGTCACACTTTGGAAATTTCGAGAAAAACGAACTAGAATTCGAAGTGGGAGTGCCCGTTTCCCCGAATGAAACATAGCTAGACTTTCAAAGGACGCCTGGCATTCTGTAACAATTAACACGAGACTGTGGCTGTTTTATCTCGCGAGATTCGGGGAGGAGCATAATCTCTTTGGTGGGGAGGAAGATGACAAAACGAAGAAAAAACACAAACGAAAGGGATTATATGACGATTCCCGGTCTTTTATTAGGCTCTTTATCTGTCTGTTGTTTTTTCTGCTTTTTGGTAGGGTGTTTTTTTAAAGGGGTTTGGGGGGGGGAGGTGGGAGGGAAACCGTGAGGCGCATACAGGTTGAATGTTAAGCTATTGGACTACAGTAAGTTTGGCAGCTTACATTATAGATTTTTAATAATGTCACATGTCTTCAATTTTGTAGTAAAACAGAAGAATGGCTTATTATCTTCTGTATAGATTTAATGGTTTAAGTAGTGCAAAATATATTTGTAATGCCTCTTCCCTTTTTTGTGGCAGTGACAATTTGGGCCTATTTATTACTATCAAATCATATGAACGGCTCATTCTAACCATATCCCCTAACGCTACGTTCAAGACGATATTACGAATGGTTGCACCTTACCCAACCCCTAGCGTTACAACTAAAATGAAGGGCTAACCCTAATCCTATGAAAAAAAAATTGGCACAAATAGTCACTCCGGGGCTGTTTTTTTTTTTAAAGAGCCATCAGTAAGGTTCTGGGTCATGTGAAGTTAAGGTTGACTAGCAGCAGCAGATCTTTTTCACAAAGGGCAGGTATATTTTTTTCAAACAGAGTACATTTTTATGTTACACATTCAACATTACACTGGCTCTGTTCGTCACAAGATGAACAAACATGTTCTTTTCCTGCACCAGTGATGCAGACAAGTTGGTGATCAGTTTCAGTGGCGACAAGTATCAAGTATGTCTAATTGAATGTTGTCCAAAGTCACCTCAGTGAAGGTTTTTGTTTCAGTGATCACAGACAATTGACCAGGCTACAATGCAACATAAGTTTACTTTTGTATCTTTAATGAGTGCAGAGTTGTCACAGTTGTTTTGGGGGCTCTCGTTGCCTAGAGGTTGATGTGTTCGCCTCTCATTCAAAGGTCCCGGGTTCGAATCAAGGTAGCAACAGAAAAAAATTCGTCTCTAAAATTGTCTCCTTTAACCTCCTTTCCTGCTCTCTAGCAATGCTCTGTCATCTGCTTTTGTCTTCACTTTCTGCCCCCAACCCCTCACCTCTTTTGCTCCCTCCTAAATGCTTCTGATTCTTTCTGCAGTTTTCTACTGCTACTCCTTGGCACCTTCTTACTGCTGTTTTTCAGCCATACCCCGGATCTTCTGGTCGGAAAGATCTACACCTAGCCTTCTCGGATAAGGGCAAAAAATCTCGGAGGTACCGTGTGCAAGTTGCGCACGTTAAAGATCCCTTGGTGGTCTAAAATCGATCAGAGTAGGCTTCGGCCGCCACCCGGGCAAAATTCAAAATTTACTACCAACTGAAAAGGTTTAATGTGTTCCGTGCTCTCATATTACCTTATGCAGTTGCGAGCGCTGTAAAACACTTACCAACCCCC
>NW_004797981.1:302776-305276 GCF_000002075.1 Aplysia californica
CCCCCTTCTGAAAAAAAACATTTCACGCACAACGCCACGTAGTGCTAAAAATGTGCCCTTCTGAGAGTGGGGATCCCTGTTGGCGTAGTAGGTCCAGGAGTTCCGAGCCTATGGGCTTAGTTTACCTTTACCGAAATAATATTTTGGTCACTGTGACTTCGAGTGGGGTAAAAGGTTTAGCTATTGACGACTGGTGTAATAAACTGTTGCAGTTTTACCGTCCTCGTCCTGAAACCAGAATGGGTCGAACGTTTTTAAGCAGCAACTTTTTGCGTTTTACCCAATTTCAGTTTGAAATCCCCACTTGATATCCCCCTGAGTAATTTTTATTTTTTCGAGGTCTAGTTGTAATTGGTCTTGAGATGACCGAGTTTTTGCCCTTTAAATGGGTTTTTGGTTTAAGACACTCTGTATTTGTGTGTTAATACTATACATAATTTCTTGCTTTTCTTTAACTCAGACGACGACTGGCTTCCGTGATGTAATGTAATGGTAAGGCACTTCATCGTCGCACCCAGAAGATTTGTTTTGAATTCCCTTTTGAGGGGGTTTTGTTATCGGGTATACCTGTCTTGGAGGCAGGACAATTACTAACTAACTTGAGTTTTGCCGATGACATCGATGGATTAGCAGGAGAAGAACAGGAGCTCGCCACACTAGTGGAGCGGCTGGACACAACCTCAGCAGCCTACAGCATGAGATCAGTGCCGAGAAAACCAAGCTAATGACCAATAACACCAATGGCATCAGGGGCGAGAAACTTGAGACTGTCAACAGCTTCAAATATCTTGGATCAATCGTCTCAGATGAAGGCTCAAGACCAGAAATTCTATCCAAAATCGCGCAAACAACAGCTGCGCTGTAAAAAAACCGAAGCGTATTTGGAGGGACAAAAACATCACGCACAACTAAAAAAAATCAGACTAATGCGCTCACTGGTCATCTCAATATTTTTATACGCCTTCTAGTCGTGGACACTGACAGCAAAATTAGAGAAAAAGATTCAGACCACAAAGATGAGATGTTACCGCAGACTCCTTTACATCTCGTACAAAGACCACGTTTCAAATGCTGATGTACGAAAGAGAATCACCAACGCAGTGGGGCAGCATGAAGATCTACTGACCACAGTGAAGAGACAAAAATTAAAATGGTATGGACATGTCACAAGATCCACAGGACTTGCCAAAACAATCCCGCAAGGAACCGTACAAGGAAAGAGAAAGAGAGGAAGGCAGAGAAGGAGATGGGAGGACAACATTACAGCGTGGACAGGAAAGACGATGGGTGACAATCTGAGGAAAGCAGAGGACAAAAATAGGTGGTGAGAGCTGGTTTTAGATGCAGTTGTGCCCCCACGGTTGCCCCAACCACGTGATAGAAGAAGAAGAAGAAGAAGAAGAAGAAGAAGAAGAAGAAGAAGAAGAAGAAGAAAATGATGATACCTGTCTGTGTGCTAGGACCTTGTATCCATTTCATTTGTTTGTTTTGGGTAAGTGTTTTACGGCGCTCACACTGCATAAGGTAATATGAGCGTGCGGAACACATTAAACATTTTCAGTTTGGTAAGAATTAATTTTGAATTTTGCTCGGGTGATGGCTAAGCCTACTCTTATTGATTTGGGACTACTAAGGGATCTTGCACACAGGTCCTCCGAGATATTTTGCCCTCATCCGAGAAGTCTAGGTGTTTGATCTTAACTACTCTAAGATCAAGGGTGTGGCTGAAAGACAGCAGTAAGGAGCTAAGGAGTAGTAGAAGAAAGGCTGCAGAAAAGGCCATGAGCCTGGAGCAGGGGCCAAAGGTTGAGGGGGGAGAAAGTGTAGACGAAAGCAGACGACAGAACATGGTTAGAAGCAGGAAACAAGGGGAAAGGAGAACATTTTAGAGAAGAAAAGTTATCGTCGCTCTCAGGTTTCGAATCCGGGACCCATTGAACGAGAGGCGAACACCCTTCTTTTTTTTTTTTAAAGCTATTTAAAAAAGAGAACCTCCTATCCATTTCCGCCTAAGTTGGTCCTAATAGCAAAGCAGCCCACATCTTAAATGACCGAACTTCAGTCAAAGGGGGCTGAGAACATTAATATCTAGATCTATTTACAATTACAATTTTTAAATATGAATCTTCTGGTTCTATCAGAAAATATTCTGTTCAGTTCGGAAAGTGTACAATCTACGTTATATTGTGTTGTGTCAATACGCTTCTCAATTTTCTTTAACTCAAACAAAAACAACAACAACAAAAATTCATTACTCTGTCATCGCTAACTACCTCGTCTGCTAACGCAACCATGTTCCGATTTCTCGCAGGATAACCTTTAGCCCCCATGCGATGGTGTCTGGTTTAAAAAATCAAACCGCCCGACAACACGTAACAAAATGTGGCGCATAGGGAAAGATCCGATTTCAGCTGATGTCGCCTCGATAGTGATAGGAGGCCGTCCTTTGATCCGACCCGGACCCGCAGCCTAGAGGGGTAGGTTGCGCAGTAGGACAGTC
>NW_004797981.1:307371-312749 GCF_000002075.1 Aplysia californica
CAAAAGGGGGAAAGCCGCTCGAAATATATCTTAACTAGCTGGGTTGGGTACCCTTTTCGATGAACGGACTCAGAAGAATCGATGGTCAAGTCATTGTGGGACCAGTGCACACTGCTTGCGAACGGAAGCCTCACTTGTTTACAATGACGTCTTAAAAGACGGACTTTCACAAGATCAGATCTAAAGGATACTAATGAAAAACTGAAAACTAAACTAGTCTCGTCAGACTCCTTAATCAAAGAATTAAAAAATGTTTCTTTTTAGGAAATTAAGAAGTTTTCGTGTTGATAATAAGACTATGTCCCTTTTTTACCATTCTATGATTGAAAGTGTGCTAATATTTTGTATTTGCTGCTGGGGTGGGAATTGTAAGGTGAAAGATAAAGAAAAATTTTACAGAACCATTATGAAAGCCAGCAAGATCTCTGGATATGATTTTAATAGAATGGATGAAATGTATAACACCACACGTATAAAAAAGATAAAAAGCATTTTAAACAACACATCATACCCCCTTTCCACACAAATTGTAAGATCACGCAGCGGCAGATATGTACATCCAAAAACAAAGAAAGAAAGGTATAAAAGAAGTTTTTTTTACCATCTAGCATAACGATGCCCCCATGATCAGACCTCGTAAGTGCCAGAGAGATAATTTTTCAGGAGAAGGAAAAAACTGATTTATTTTAAAGCAGGGTTGTCAAACCTTTTCAATTTGGAATGAAACCACTCAAAACAATGAAACTAAATGGTGGTTAATTACATTTAAAAAATAAATATTGAATTTCTTATGTAATGACGCTTACGAGGTATGTTTACTCTACCGTGGTTGTGATCAGACCTCGTAAGTGACGACTATTGCCGTTTACGAGGTTTGATCACTGTGAAATGTTGGTAACGTGCATACTCATAAGTGACTATATTTTCGTACGACAGAAGAACCAGCCACTCCAGACCTTAGTGAGATCAGGGAGGTTAGGGTTTGATCCCCGGCTGGGTTATAATTAAAACCTTATAATTTGTAAATCTTTTGGCTGACGCACCCTGCACTGGAGACAAGAGAAGTGCCAGGATTGGTTGCCCTTTGTCACATTAACGAGGCTGGATGACGCGTGTAAATTGTCTGACGTTTAACGTGCATGTCGTTCAGAAATGCATTTTCTTGTTTACTCATTAAGGAACTCCATAAGGCATCTTGAGTTTAAAATTTTAAAAACAAAAGAGTAAGTTACTTGTCAATAATGTCAAATTAAAGAATAAAGATCATGCACCTGGGAGAACTTTGGCACCAGGCAAAGATCTCCAAAATCACACACACACACACACACACACACACACATACAAACACATACAAACACACACACACAAACACACACACACACAAACAGACAAAGAAACACACACACACATACGAGGATAAGTAAAATTATGATGAAACAGATGGGATTGTCTAGAGTGCTATTTGTAATGGCGCACACATTGTGAATAAAATACTTCTTGGGGTGTCTTCTCAAAGTGTGTTAGAACAGCATTTCTATTAAGGTAACACCAAACGTCTAAATAGATACATGTAATCACTGTTTCACAATTGGCTTTAGTTTGAAGTCAATGATTCATAACGCAAACTGGACGACAATTCTCCCTCCCCTTTATGTCAAACGTAGCATCTCAACATCCTTTGTCACCAAGTTATCTATTGTAAAGCTGTGCACGGACAATTTAGTAATGCAATAAAGCGATGGAGCTATTAGACAAGGCACCAATAGGGCAGAATAAAGGTCCATGGCGATTCCACAGATTTTTACCATTGCTTTTTTCAGCCAGCTTCTTATTGTTGCCCTTTTAAGCTTGAGCTTGTGACTTTCCTTCATTGATACGTTTCCAAATCTCATCACTGACGTTTTAGCCCTTATGACCTACACACAGGTCTCACTGACACGTTAACAGACATATTATTTTGTTCCTGGGAAATGACCCTGAATGCCGAGATGGCCTAAGAGGTTTTTTTTCTGATGACAAAGGGCAACATACTTCTGTGAAGTTTGATAAGACTATTGAAAACTGGCTCTACATACAACTTTCCTGCTTTGTTTTCAACAATAATGAGAACCCAATTTGGACAGTTTTGCAAAGAAATCTTCCATAAGAAATGTTTTCTGCGCGGATGCTTTCTTGTAGTGAGGGTTGTCTCTTGCGGCAGTGTCTAGGCAACGCTCTGTACTGGCAGTTTCATTTTTGACAGAAGTGTCCCCATCCACGACAGTGTTCCTATTACATAAATCACCAAGAGCTGTTGCATACCTCGTAAGCGTCGTTACAGGCTTTTGCAAACATGGAAGTTCTGGAGTTCTTTTTCCAAAAGATATTCAATATCCATTTCATGTCTAGAGATGCCCAGGATTCTCTTCCGTTCGGCCATTTAATGTATGCTGCTTTTCCTTCTTAGTACAGGGGCCAGATATGATTGAGAACTTTCTGTCTGTCACATTCGGAAAGTTCTTTGCACTTCAATCCTGCTCTCTTGCATTCACATGACCGTTTCATTTCTCTTGCGGGTTTGTGTTTTTATTCTCGGACGTATGCCTGACCTTGCCTGCATAAGCCATGCTTTAGTAATTCTGCTTCCGTCCTGCTGGAAATTCCTTGCACTGTAATTGTCAACCCTACAGAATATTGTTGTGGTGAATCCGTCTTAGAATGCTACGTTGCTTCCACAATCAGTGGCATAGGAGCAGACAGATCAGGGGAATCTGACCAGAAAGGCAATGCAAGGTCGACCTTGAGTGAGACATAAGGCGACTAAGCATACAGATTTCAGAAGTGATGTTTCAGAGGTAATGCAGCCTCGGTAACGAATGGTCCTGGGTCAGAGGTGAGTGACATATTATGGAGTGATCACATTGGACAACGGTTTGAAACAGGTAGAGAAGATAGTTCAGGATTGACCATAAGGTGCACAGATGGATGTGGTGAAGTAGATGTCAGAAATGAAGCAGATTCGACAAAAGATGACAATTCGTCGATTGTCACTGATGCAAAACGTGTAGGAACGGGAAAACATGGTGAATCAGGTACAAAAGGTAGATAGGGGTTGCGTTGACCACTTCTTAGAGCCTATTACTCTTCTCGAATCACCGCGCTCCGTTGTGTTCAAAGTTCGCGAGCGGCTGGATAGCGCTTACGAGTTCTGATCACAACCGAGTTTGGGGAGGGGTGGACTTACGTTTGGGGAGGGGTGGACTTACGAGTTTTGTTTACTTGCGATAAAAGACACTTTTATGCAGTTTTTCACGCTAACCTTCTTTTGGCGTGTGCACCGTAATCCTTAGAATGTGATGGTGTGAAAAAGTCAGTTTCGCAATATTTGTCACTTACGAGGTCTGATCACGGGGGCATCGATAAGGCTTTTGTCAGAATGAGGATAGATGTGTGTTGCTCTTACTGTATGTATCTATATATAACTCCAAAAGTTTTATATTCCTGCATGTGGTTGAATGATGCATTTGATGTGAATGTACATTTTGTCAGCTTTACTTCTCTTTTCATATTGAATCTTAATGAGAGTAATATATGATTTACATTTTTTATGTATACCTGCATCTGATTTTACGGTCCTGTACAGTCAAGAAAAATTTCCCTCTGAGATAATAAAGTATTATCTTATCTTATCTTATCTTATCTTATCTTAATATAACCGTGCACCTTTTAAATGATTCTGAACTACTTTTAATTTTTTTTTCAAATTCGAAAGTTAAGTGGTTCGGAAGTTTTAAGCGACCAAAGTGACGAACTTTCACAAATATAATAAGCCTATATATAGATAAAGCATAATAAAGTAACAATAACTAAGTTCTTGCAACTTTTAGAAAATAATGGTTGCATATTGAGCTCATTCACTAAACATAGTATGGGTTACAGGCCTGCAAACTTATTGAAAGCTCTGGAGAAATACATGTATACGTTTAAATAATGTTGGAGATTTTTTAAAATGTATTTTATTTTATTTTATTTTATTTCATCTTGGGGGGGGGGGGTGTCGGGTATTTAATGTTTTGATGAGTTTTTGTTTCGTGTAACCTTCAAAAGTCCTGGGAGTCAGGTCCCCTTAACTTCCGAACGCCATGCGTCGAGCCCCATGACGGGCGGGTGACAAAAGGGGCGTGGTTTCGTCGCCTGTCTGTGGGGAGACGTCGTCAACCTCCGTTCCACTTAATTTATTGTGCCGCCGTGGGTTGGAATAGGACGATACTTTACTGCCACAAGAGGAGGTAACAAACATTTGTGATGTTCCTTTGTGAGTTCTTTATTCGGTTTCTTTTCTGTCGTAAAAAAAAAGGTTTGACCAGAAACAAACCAACCGTAAGTCGACCGTCCCTCAGACAATCGGTAGTTGAAATGCTTTCAACTTAAACAATCACTGACAATTCCATTTTGATGTGTCCACCAAAACGTCCGGACTCACCCCGACAAAAACTGTGTTGGTTAGAATACTGCATGCAGTATTTTAGTCGAGTTTAGACATTCTTGATAGGCCCAGTCAGAGTCAGAGCTGAAGAACATTCTAATTTTGAACAGTGATGAAGAATCTATGTCATATTTCCAATCTGCCTCAGCTGAAGGACTGTCACATCGTGCTGTTCTCCAGCAATAATGTCAAGGGTGTTGTTCAAGACAATAATAAAATCTCCGTAGATAATCGTATGGTTTGCATCCACATAGCTAAAACGAGAATAAAGCTGATCAATGAAATTTTCAAATTAATATCTGGGTCGTATGCATTTACTATTTGAAAAGTCAGATCATTCACAGAAAATTTCAAAGCCAGTTCCTATTACGTTTTAAAAAAGAGTTTCATATTTTGATCTATTTTTAATACAAATAACTTGTCCCTGACTTCTATATATGTTTCCTCGGCCAAAAAGAACGCCCCTCACTCCTTTGCTGTTTTCTCTGTGATATACGTTTCTTGGAAACAAACAATATTAATGTTTTACATTGACGGAGGATAGTTTTTCGTTTTAGTTTGTTCATTTAGACTTCGACAACTAATCAAAAACAACTTGCAAATTCCTTCCAAGTCCGCTGTCCATGATTCAAAAGCCGTTCACATTATATCATAGTCCTTCATCAATTTAAATTAGGGCTTGCGTTAAGACGGTGTTAACACCTTTACAGTTTATAGATAAAACGTTCACCATATTGTTTAAGTTTGAGTTTGCCAAGTGAAAAAAAAAGAAATGGTGGAGAAGAAGATTTACTTCAAAGCAGGTTGAATAATAGTGAGGAGAGAGGAGGAAACCCTTCGAAAGTAAATATGTAAATGTGTGTGTGTGTGTGTGTGTGTGTGTGTGAGTGTGTGTGTGTGTGTGTGTGTGTGT
>NW_004797981.1:313887-316543 GCF_000002075.1 Aplysia californica
AAGCCGAGCATTTTTACCTATCTTTGTGTTTTCACCCGGCCACCGCAAACAAATACATTTTTCTTTGCACTAAATTTTCAAAAAAACTTCGTGGGGGGCGGCGTAGCACAGAAAAAAAAATTTTTTTTCAAGATGGGCGGCGCGTTTTGGCGCCCCCTCCCTCTCCTTTGTGTATTAAAACGCGCAAAATTTGATCGTTACACAGGGGGTTTCCTCCCTGGTCTCCCCCCCCCCCCCCCCCCCCCCTTTTAAGCTGATTTGAGTTGAACATTCTCTGTTTAGCACACGTTTATTTCATAGATGTTGGGGCTTTTTATGTTTTCATTTCTGCAGGACTCACTGCCCAAGGCGAATGGAGTCGTCACAATACAACGAAACCACTTTACCCAGGGAAAGTCCCCCTCCCCCCTATACTTCCTGGCAGTACAACCGTGTATGCTTAATGTAAAACAAAAGTTTTTAATATCTAAAAAAATGCAAGTAAACGAATAAAATAACTTCTGATTTGTTAAGGACTCCAAAACTAGCTATTACACGAGTGCGTATTCCCCCATTATTGACAATGCGGGCTATCTTTGCTTGTTGGAATGCGAGTGAACGACAGACAGTTGAGGGTGGTTTAGAGGACCTGAATTAGCGTTGAAAGGGTGCAATGGGAGGGGCAGTGGCGGGTATAAAATAAGGAGAGAGAGAGAGAGAGAGAGAGAGAGAGAGAGAGTGAGTGAGAGAGAGAGAGAGAGAGAGAGAGAGAGAGAGAGAGAGAGACACAGAGAGAGAGAGACACACACAGAGAGAGAGAGAGACACAGAGAGAGAGAGAGAGCATGCTAGTGTGTGTGTGTGTGTGTGTGTGTGTGTGTGTGTGTGCATGTGTGTGTGTGTGTGTGTGTGTGTGTGTGTGTGTGTGTGTGTGTGTGTGTGTGTGTGTGTGCAGAAAATGCATTTTTAGATACATTCGAGCACCCAGCTGAATGTTTGTATTAGGTTCTCCTCAAAGATGAAATCATTGTTAGCTCTGTGGCAATGCTTCGCAGACTATAATTGCAAATGTATTTAGTTTGTCTTTAGATAAATCATCACCCAAAAACGCACAAATAAGGATCCACAAAAATACATGGTTTCAATTTTGTATCGCTTTTCTCTCCTCCAACTTTGTCCCGGAGATATTGAAAACCTTCTCTGTTTCTCTCAATAACTTTGGCTATGTTTCCACTAGTCTCATTTTTATGTGAATATTTTCTGCGGATTTACTTGAGGCATGTACTCAACATTGTACTTGCCATTATTTTCTTGTTTCTTTTTATTATATAATGACTAATGTCATACGACTATTCCAAAGGCATAAGAAACGCATAATATGGTACGTATATACCAATTGCTGTGGTTGAGTTATTACAATGAGATCGCCACATATGTGCAAATTGGGATTTGCATACTGGGACACTTTGAGAAGAAGATCCATTGATTCACAAGAACAACATTGCTATTAATAGCACTTTCCTTGATTAGGTGAAAAGGTCTCCATTTATTTGAGATATGAGGACTCTTGGGGTCTAGAGGTACGGTGTTCGCCTATCATTCAAAAGGTGCCGGGCTTGAAATACATACGAAAAAATTTCGTCCCTAAAATGTTTTCACCTTTCAACTCCTTTCCTGTTTTCTAATCCAGTTCTGTCATCCTTCTCAATCTCCACAGTCTCCCAGGCCCCAAACTCCGGGCCTCAACTACGCTCCTTTCCTTTACTATGACTCTTTATACTGCTACACTCCTAGCTCCTTCTTGCTGCTGTCTTTCAGTCACACCCTTGACCTTAGGATAGGTAAGATTGAAAACCTAGCCTTTCGGATCGGGCAAAAATTCTTGGAGGACCCATGTGCAGTTGTTGTAATAATAATAATTATTATTATTATAATAATAATAATAATAATAATAATAATAATAATAATAATAATAATAATAATAATAATAATAATAATAATAATAATTGCATTTATATAGCGCATATCCATGCTCAAGAGCATGCTCTATGAGCTTTACAACTATTATAACCCCAGCAGACCCTCTGAGAACACTCAGAAACATTCTCGGCTTCTCGGGAAGCATACAGTGCAAGCTGCGGATTTCACGCGCTACGACACTATTAAACTGACAAGATCGTTCACTGTCTATAGCCGGGTACCCATTTCCACCTGGGTGAAGTGAGGAAAATTTGTGCAAAGTGCCTTTCCCAGGGACACAACGTCGGGCCCCTGACACATTAGAGACTCCATGGTGGCCCTAAAATCGATAAGAGTAGGCTTCGGCCGCCACCCGGACTAAAATTCAAAAACTGATTTCAACTAAAAACTCAAATAAATACTCTCAGTATTTAAAAAAATATGTAAAATACCTTTGAATTCTGCCCGAATGCAAGGGGCCGTACGAAATAAGAAAAACAGTCACATACGTAAAATTCAGTCGCGCTGCAGGTTGTAGAACCAGCAAAAATATCTGACCAAGTCATACAAGATGTTAACTAAGTGCGACATTTTTCCATTGATCACCTCTTCAGATTTACAACAATCCGCTGACCTTATGAAACACTCTTTTTCAGCACTGACGGTTCCATGAAACTGGCCCGTCAGTGGAAGGGATGGGGATCTTGAATTGCCCCCCC
>NW_004797981.1:317506-319985 GCF_000002075.1 Aplysia californica
GGGGGGAGAACAATAATAACAGCGATGATGACAACAACATCAGGAGCGAGAGCAGCAGCAACAGCCACATCATCAATATGGAGAAAGGGGGAGGGAGACAACAACAATAACGATTAGGAGCAGCAATAACATTAAAATTCTAGACAATTTTGGCATATCAAATACAAGTAACTTCATAAATAATTAATTATTTAACAACAGCAATGAAGAAGACGAGGAAAAGAGAACGGGAGAGAAAAAAATGGAGAGAGCAAGAAAGAGCAATAGAGATTTATATACAACTCACCCCAATATCTATTTCCTGATGCAAGTGTACTGCTAAATCCAAGTTGCTTTGTTTTACAAATGTTGAAATATTCCTGCCTTCCTCTACTTGTTTTCGTGAACTTGTGCAAAGCAATTCACTTTGTAATGCAGTCCGACATTTGTATACAAGAAGTGCCAAAGAATCTACATCTAGATCTTGACTGGGACTAGGAGATGAGCACTGAATTAGATCTAGATAGATCTAAACTAAAGAAACTATCTCCGGATGCGAGGAACCCTAGATCTAAAACTTAGATTTACAGTTGATCTATCTATATCTAGAATCTAGATCTAGATCTAGATCTATAGCCTATCTAGATATAGATCTATTTAAAATACAAATTACAACACACACTTTCATTCATGGTGAATACAAAGGTGTGTGTTTAGAAATAAATTTTCACTGAATAATACGCTATTTAAGCCTTATCTACTTATCCACCAATTGACGTACTTTTCGGGGTCTTTATGAAAACAATAAAAAGCTAATTCAGATCGTCTGTTTTTGTTTGCTTTGGGGTGTTTTTTTTTATTAGCGCAGTTTATTGCACACCACTTACAGAGTGTGTTCTTAGAATCAGCCATGTTTGTTTGAGTTTACCGCCTCAGTTCCTGCTGCCACGATTCGCGGTCTGGACCAAGATGCACTGCCTCGTATTCGTAGCTAGGTCCTGGGCCCACCCGCTTATTAATTTTATTTTCAGGGGGTTTTTTTGCCCCCCCCCCCCCCTCGCTCCTTATTTCATACCCCCCGTTTATTATTTTCCAGCTTGCCACGACCGACGATCATGTGAAACATTATATCTAGAATCTAGATATCTGAATGAAACGTCTGGGGTTTTTAGTTAATGACAAATTACCCTCAGTATGAGTACAGGTACCGGCAGGGACGGTTTGTTAACTGGGCAAGACCGGGCGCCGGTCAGATTTTTGTCAGCTGAACTGTTGACTAGAGGTTTATTGCTGAGGACGATTTTCATTCAGTTTCAAGTAAATCCAAACAAACATGTATTCAAAAACACCTTGCCGATTTGAAGGCGCTCAAATAGACAAGTCAGTGGGATTCACTGCTGTTTTGTCGCGACATAACCTCATTCCTTCACGTTTGTTATCGCGCCGGCTCGTAACTTTAAATCGTCTCCCGTCAAGCCATCACGTCGCGGAACTTCGTACTACGTACAGGTCCAAACACACGGCGGTCTTGGCGTAGGCCTAGCGATGACGTCAGTCCCATGGACAAATCCATCGTCAGCCCTCAGATGAATAGGACATCCCTTAATTGCCAGATTGGCCTCTTTGTAGCTTACAAAATTAAGACTGAGGCTGTCTTGAGCAGCACAGACACATGTATTATTTTATCATCAAAACGTGTATTTATCATTCAGCCTTTCTCTAACTACTATCAGCACATTTATTGTCAGCATGGCACTAATCTTTTTTGTTTATTGACTTTTTAACGACTTATAGTTCCTGTTTGGCATTACTCATCGTTTTCTCCCCACTAATAACTTACCTGGCCCTTAGGAGTCTGGCCGCGAAAGAAAGAATCGTCTAGTGAAGATATATTGACTTTTTAACGACCTATAGTTCCTGTTTGGCATTACTCATCGTTTTCTCCCCTCTAATAACTTACCTGGCCCTTAGGAGTCTGGCCGGCGAAAGAAGGAATCGTCTAATGAAGATATATAATAAGGAGAATTTTAACGAGGAGCGATAGACACTCCGCTGTCACACTGTCAGAGTCTGGGCCGAAAACCCCCTCCCTTCCCTCCCCTTTTCAACCCTCACCCCAGCTAGACACCAAGCTCTATAATTAACATTTGACACACTTCCCCACTTCGTTACAACACAGTGTTCAGTGTTCAATTCTGAGAACTGAGAAGTGCGATGAAGCACATTTGATGATATAATGATCGGAAACTTGTGTGCTAACTTTGTCCAGCTTTGTATAGCATCTGTTTGCAGACTTGATCTGCTTAGGGCAGAGTCACTGGTACAGTAGCAAACGACTTTTTGTCATCATACAGGTCAGTTCTTATTACATGTACATATATTTAACGGGTCCAGTGCACGTCGATATTTTGTGTGGGGGTGTAGAAAGTACGAGTAAAGTACTGTACTGGAGGCCAGGACCAGCGGTTTATTGCTTCTCACTTTCAGTTTGTTTTCTAGC
>NW_004797981.1:320676-322481 GCF_000002075.1 Aplysia californica
CCCCCTTCGTACTTGTTTATACCGGAACCTCCACAAAACAACCGAAACCTCCCAAAACCACCCGAAACCACCCAAAACCTCCCGAAACCACCCGAAACCTCCTCAAAATTTCTATGATATGATGTCATATACTATGCTATCTATCGCTCTGTGGATAAAATATTGATCTGTAGTACAATTATCGTATCTGGATACTTCTTGATCCTGAATAAATTATTTAAGCCAAAAAACAACACAATAGCATTATAAGAGACAACATTTCACTTGGTTTGACTTATTTGTTTTTATTTCAAACCCTTTTAATTTGGCATGCACATAAGAAAAGGAGAGATCTAAAAAATGTCTCGAGGAATTTTTGGTATATGCTTTAGTTTTCATTTTATACGGCACTTAAAAAATCGGCTTATGGCAAAACTTAAAAAAGAGAAAAAATCACTTTCTGACGCCATTCATCAAAAGAGTTTCTAGAACTAGGTGTCGTTAACATTCTGTGAAAGTTACATTGAAATCGAATAAGATACAGCAGAAAAATGTGATAAAGTGTGTGAAAATAGCATTTTAAGAAAACGGCCGATAAAAGTCAGAAAAAGCCAAAATAGTTCTCTTTCCAATTAGAAACCGCAAAAATATGTTTCAAACTAAAACATGACAACTACTTGATAATAATATCAACACGGTAGAAATAGAATGGAGGTTTCCTACTGAAACTGAAGCATTATAAGCTGTGTAAAACATGCCTTTTGAGAAAAAAAAGTGGCAATTGTTTTCTTTTAAAAAGATTCTACCCTCTCTCTAAAATCCATTCAAACACCACGTTAGGGTAAAGAAACGCTTACATACGTTTCTGGGCATAGTTCAGGAAATGTCCAGGAAATATATTATATAATAAGCGATAATCCAAGTTTTAATAATTTCACCCAAAAACATTTTTAGGGATCACTTCATGGTCACTTTTCATTAGAATAGTTCACAACATGCACAGGATAACAGAAATTAAAAACCGCATCATTACATTATGTGAAAAATCTGTACTTGAATACTACTATAACACTAATCAAAATTCTAAGAAGTACAGGCTATTAATTACAACCTGAGCAGTCGCTCATCAGTTAAAACAATAAAGAATGAACTTGAACAAAGATTTCACAAACCATCATTTTCTCTGATAAAAAGTGCAAAGAACCAGCCGACAGATTATACGTGGCACCAATAAGATAACTCTTCATAACACACTATGTTATAGATCTTAAGATAAAAACTTTCTTAATTTCTCATAAGTAAAAGAACTCTGAAGTTCTCTGTTAATTTTAAAGGGAAAAAATTAAAGAGGAACAAAATAAGAAGCCAAGTACACTGAAATGGTTAGAATTCCGATCTTCATTCCAAAAGTCAATTTTCACACACCACTGTACCCATATTCTACTACTGGAAATTGTCAAAATATATAATGGGGACTCTGCTTCAACAGCCCAGCAACTAACATTGAGATCAAACTGAGCAAGGATATTTCAGAGGAAACAAAGCGGTGACTCACGTAATATTTGTAACCTTCAAACTTCATTAATTTTTAAAACTTCTGGGACCAAACCTTGGGTTATAAAAAGCAAAGACAGCTTATATGCCCATTTCCATGCAGCTAAAAATAAACCAAGAAAACAGGGGGTCTGAGGAGCTAAAAAAAAAGAACTGAATGAGCAGCAATGGCACAGGGTGTGGGCAGCAAATGTTAACTTATGAAGTTTAACTTCAACATGAGGAAGTACCTTGCATAAACTGCAATGAGGTCAATGTCCTCCCCCCCCCTC
>NW_004797981.1:323651-338373 GCF_000002075.1 Aplysia californica
GCATAGCTGAGAACATCATGCTAAACAGAGTGGGGGCCAGCACACAGCCCTGCTTCACTCCATTGGTGACGGGGAAGGGCTGGGAGTTCTTGCCATCGTCCTGCACTCTTGCTGTTATGCCATCGTGGAATTGTTAGACCTTACTGTTATGATGTCACTGGGCTTAGACAGATTGTTGTGTGTTTACAATTTGAATGAAGTTTTGGGCTGGTTATCATTCACTGATGTTTTGTGTATTGTGTATACTTGTGTTGTGTTTGTGTGATGTTCGTCCTTCGCTGGCGAAGATGACCTTGACTTCACATCACTGGAGGGGTGGGGTGTTTTCGGAGATGGCTGATCAGGCCGATCTTCGCTCGGAAATGTCGGTTGCAGTGGGGGCAGGGAATGTTAGGGGCTGAACTAGGCTGGAAGGTAGGACTCTCTTGGTCTTTTCTCAGCTGCCGTCTCCATTCTTTCTTTCTGACGCGACTTTCTTCGAATTTGGCCAATCCCGATCTTATTTAGGAACGCCAAACTGTGCGATCGCGAGCAGCTTCTTTCCAGGTGTTATGGGGAATATCACAACTCTTCAGGGATGCTTTCGGAGCATCTCTGAAGCGTTTCTTCTGTCCACCGAGAGAACGTTTGCCAAGAGTCAGTTCTGAGTTCACCGTAGAGTAGCCTCTTTGGGGGGCGAGAGTCCTCCATGCGGTGAACGTGGCCGCCCATCGGAGCTGAGAGCGCAGTAGGATAGCGTATATGCTCTCCATCTTTGCCCGCTGTAGTACCTCAGTGTCTGGGACTCTGTCTTGCCACTTGATACGAAGCAGAGTCCTGAGGCATCTCATGTGGAAGGCATTGAGCTGCTAGGCATGCCGGCTGTAGACTGTCCACGTAGAGCAGGCGTAGAGCAGGGATGGCAGAACTACTGCTTTATACTCTTTGAGCTTGGTGTTAAGGCTCAGTCCTCTTCGCCCCCAGACCGTGTCTTTCAGTCTGCCGAAGGCTGAACTAGCTCTGGCAGTTCTGTAGGCCACTTCCTCATCGATATTGACCGAGCAAGAGAGGGAGCTGCCAAGGTAAACTAACTTATCTGCCACTGCCAGTCTCTGACCGTAGATGGTACAATGGGGCTCTATGTAAGAAGCCGATGTTGCTGGCTGGTACAGTACCTCGGTCTTCTTTGTGGAGATAATAAGGCCGAAATTTTCGTAGGCTTTAGAAAAACGGTCCAGGCTTCCTTGCATGTCTGACTGAGTACTGGCATTCAGCGCGCAGTCGTCCGCAAAGAGGAAATCGCGGGCTATGCCTGCATGGACTTTAGTCCTCGCCTGCAGCCTCCGAAGGTTGAAGAGTTTTCCATCAGTGCGGTAACGAAAACCGACACCGATATCTCCGTCGTGGTAGGCGTCGGTCTGCATAGCTGAGAACATCATGCTAAACAGAGTGGGGGCCAGCACACAGCCCTGCTTCACTCCATTGGTGACGGGGAAGGGCTGGGAGTACTTGCCATCGTCCTGCACTCTTGCTGTTATGCCATCGTGGAATTCTTAGAACATAACGATCCAGAAGAACGTGTAGCTGGCAGACTGCTCTGTGAGTTGTCCTTCCTCAGCGAGGCGAGTCTCACTGAGGGCGGCAATCTGTACTTTATATCGGCCCAGTTCGCTAGCAATGAGGGCCGTCCGTCTTTCGGGACGGTTACTCCCTGAACGGTCAAGGAGGGTACGCACATTCCATCCGCCAAGGGTTATGGTCGTCTTAGATTTGTTTGAGTTCTTCTTACCGCTGGTGTGGCACCCCTGCCAGCCGCGGCATGCTGGCCAAGGAAGGGTGAGTCAGGACACCTTTTCTAGTCCCGTCCCCAGGCTGTGGGGGGGGGGGAGCAGTGCTATCCTGAAGAGGGCTGCTTCGTCGCCAAGGTGGCTGCCGAGTTCCAGCGCTGTCTCATTCAATGAAAAGCGACCACAAGGCCTGGACCGCCTACGTGTAGAGTTGTGACTACGACTGCCAGTGTGTCCACGCCTGTCGCTTGGCCACTCGTCCATCACCGCAGGACTTGAGAAGTAATGAGGTTGATGATGGGGGTGGAGATGATGAAGTCATGACTTGCGCTTGAATTTGATTTAAGTGAGAGAGAGTTGCGCAAAGTCGTCAGCCTCACTCTCTTGTCCCTGTCCATCTAGTTCCGGTGGCTCGACGAAATCGAGACGGCCAGAAATGGACCAGGATGCAGCGGATCGCCAGCAGTGTCTTCCTGTCTAACTGTGCCCTTGTCGCGCTCCGCGACGCTCTGCTGGGACCGCCTTTCTGCTCGGTGAACCACCGAGTGGTTTCGTCCGCGCAGTCCGCCGGAGCCATCTTTGCATGCGTAGGGAGACAGACCCTAATTTACTCACTAGTGGGTTCAAAACCCGACCAGCCAAAGCGGTTAGCGGGATGTGGCCGCTGTGCATGCTGCAGCTTCGTGGAGCCACAGGTGAGAGTTGAGCGTCAGGTGGAAACCAATGTAGAGAGGGCTGTCCCGAAAAGGACATGGCAGGCCTTCCCCATACAGAGGTACTATCCCTCCCTGACCCCCCCCCCCTTACTGTGTGTGGAGATCAGACAAACTATCAACAGCAAGTTTGTAATGCTTTTAAATCTATAGCTTGTTCACTTTTGTCTGTTGGCATAAACAATTCTAGCTCATTTATTAATTTACTAATGCGCATGACAACACTTTAGGTGCGCGTCAACAAGGTTGAGGACGAAGGGTTGGACTTTGGGAGGTATCAATAAAGTAAAAAATACCCCCCCACCAAACAAACAAATAAATAAACAAACAAACACACACATACACAAATTTTAATGGGAGCCATTTCATGAAGCATAGATCATAGATGTTCGTGTGTGTATCATTACAGCAAAAATAAAATGAAAACAAAAACACCAAACAAACAAAACAAATAAACAAACACACAAACGGATTTGTGATGAGAGTCGTTTTATGAAGCATACATGTACGTTTGTGTATCATCATCATCATCCAGAGCCAGATCTGCGACAGACGTCGGCAATCATGGTTCTCCATTCATTTCTTTGCTGGTATGCTCTTAAAAAAGGCTACGTTTCCCTGATCTCTCCCTGTTACCCATTTGTTTAGCTTCCCTAAATATGTTGTTCTGGGCCTACCCCTCCCTCGCTTTCTCTCATTTTTGCCAGTGAGAGCTAGATGTTCAAGACCCTTATGTCTATTCAGGTGTATCAAAAACTGCATCTGTCGTTTCCTTATTGTTTTTAACACTGAGCGTCCTACGTGGTCTTCATCAAGCGCTATCTCATTTGATTTCTTTTCGTTCCACGATACTCTTTGCAGTCTCCTAAGAAACCACATTTCTGTTGCTTCTATTTTATTTTCACTGCCTTTATTGATTTTCCAGCATTCATGGCCATATAGAAGGGTTGACCAAGCATAGCATTTCCGAACTTTCATTTTGGTGTTCATTGAGATGTTTCTATTTTTCAGGATTGGGCTCATTTTATTGAAACTAGCTTTAGCCATTGTAATTCTCCGTTTTATTTCTGTGGAACATTTGGCGTCAGATGTTATATCATATATCCTAGATATTTAAACTGTTGGACTTGTTTGATCTTTTCACCTTTGCTAATAAGATTACATCTAGGATTTGCTGCTTTTTTGGATATTACCATGCATTCTGTGTGTGTATCAGTTGTGTAAAAATGGAGAAAAAAAAAAGAAAACAGAAACAGAAACAAAAAACAACCAAACAATATAAACACACGGTTAAAAAAAGATCACTGGAAGATCATTAAAAAACAGAACAATCAGAACCAAACATACGGGGCTCTCGTGGTCCAGAGGTACGCGTTCGCTTCACATTCAATAGGTTCCAGGTTCGAACCCTGACAGCGACGGAAACATTAAAAGGTTTTCTCTAAAATGATCTCTTTTCACCTCCTGTCCTTTTCTCTAGCCATGTCTTGTCGTCTGCTTTCATCTCCATTTTCTCCCTCTTACCGGGCCCACCCCCGGCCGGTGGGCTGCTCTCTCCTTTGCTCCTGACTGCTTTTAAAACTAGGGCCTACTGCTTCTCCTTGCTCCTTCTTACTTCTCTCTTTTAACCACACATCTCTGATCTTAGGATAGAGTGACCGAACATTTCGCTTTCTCAAAAGGGCAAAAAATCTCGGAGGTCCCACGTTCATGCTGCGCACTTTAAGTTCTCTAGGTGGTTCTAAAATCGGTAAGAGTAGGCTTCGGCCGCCACGAAGGCAAAATTCAAATTTATTTCATAGCAAACCTGCCAATACTCTAGTCAGTATAAAAACATAAAGAGTACCTTCGAAATCTGAAAGTGGCTGCCTGAAAGCAAGGGGCCCTAAGAAGTATGAAAAGCGATCACATACGTAAAAATCAGTTGTACTGCAGGTTGAAGAACCAGCAGTTGACTACCCCTAAGATCTAGAGAAGAAGAAGAAAAAGAAGAAGGAGAAGGGGAAGGAGAAGGAGAAGGAGAAGGAAAAGGAGAAGGAGAAAAAGAAGAAGAAGAAGAAGAAGAAGAAGAAGAAGAAGAAGAAGAAGAAGAAGAAGAGAATCAAACATCAGAACAACGTAATTCCCCTGAGCACGATGCATAGATCAATCAGAGGTTCCTTGTGTCTTGACATTGTTTTACTTTTAACAGGGTAACAGTAACCCAGATTTTAGACCAAACAATGCTTCCTTCTTTGTAGAATCAGCCACAGATAGCAGTATCTATCGTTTTGTTTCAATGAGCATAGGTAAAAAGTATCTTTCGTTGGTGACAAAATATGTTGAGTAAATGGAGTGCGATCTTTTTTCCCCCCTTTTTTTTAGGGGGGGGGGGGCACAACATTTTTGTTAGGAGTACGTGCCATAGGGAAAGGCTGAGCGTTATGCTGCGTTTTGAGTAAATAAGAGCTCAAAATATAACAAAGAAGAGTTCGATTTCGTACACCCAATCACCAGATGCAAGGTGAGTACATGTGGTGTCCAAAAGAAACTTGAGAATGTAATCACCCAATCATCGTGTTAAAGCCTTGCACTACCCACTCATGCAGCATACCCAATTTAAAGCTAACTAAATTCTGAATCATCTGACTCAATAATATTTCACTGATGTTCAGAGATGCTCGAGATCATCATCATCAGTCGGTGCTAGATCTGCAACAGACATCGACGATCATGGTTCTCCATTCATTCCTTTGCTCGGATGCTCTAAAAAAAAGCTACGTTTCCCTGATTTTTCCCTGTTACACATTTGTTTAGGTTCCCTAAGTATGTTGTTCTAGGCCTACCCCTCCCTCACTTTCTCTCAATTTTGCCAGTGAGAGTTAGATGTTCAAGACCCTTATGTCTATTCAGGTGTTCAAAAAACTGCATTTGACGTTTCCTTATTGTTTTTAACATTGAGCGTCCCACGTGGGCTTCATCAAGCACTACCTCATTTGATTTCTTTTCCTTCCACGATACTCTTTACAGTCTCCTAAGAAACAACATTTCTGTTGCTTCTATTTTATTTTCACTGTCTTTAGTGATTGTCCAGCATTCACAGCCATATAGAAGGGTTGACCAAACATAGCATTTCTGAACTTTCATTTAGGTGTCCATTGAGATGTTTCTATTTTTCAGGATTGGGCTCATTTTATTGAAACTAGCCTTAGCCATTGTTATTCTCAGTTTTATTTCTGTGGAACATTTGGCGTCAGATGTTATCATATATCCTAGATATTTAAACTGTTGAACTTGTTTGCTCGAGATATGTCCACTTAAAAAATTGACCTTAGAAAATCAGGCTTGACAAAATTGTGCGAAATCAAAGAGACATAAAAGTGTTTTCGCGCATGTATTGAGGTGCATCAACGTTGGTGGAATGGATATGTATTAAATATCAAATTAAAAGAAAATATTATCGCCTCCGAAATGAACAACATATTCGGATAATACTTTTAAACAGGTTAGAAAACAGATTAGTCACAAATGCCATGTTAAACTTAGACTTAACATTGCAAGTACTCATTAGTGTGATTTTGTTTTTGTTTAGGAGCTACTGGTTTTCTTGTGGAGCACAAACCTTTTAGCCCATGGCTGTGTTAGTTAGATTTTGGACTACTCATCTGTCAGTGAGGAACTGAGGCCATGAAACTGCCATGGTTTTGGGTGGTCTGAGATGGAATAAACAAAACGGTCCGCATGTGAATCATCAGATGGCTTGCTTTAATTGACTACATCGTGCAAGTGTTGGAGCGTCATGTCTTACCCTTATATCCCTCGTGGTGTCATTCAAGTAAATATCTCCTTCATGGCAAATCCCTTTCTCATAGGGCCAATATTATCACCAGACAATTTTTGGAAAACTATATCATATCAACGTTGAAGTGGTCACCAGTGAATAACCCCGATATAAATTCTACAGGTATGTGAAGTCCCATAAAACAACAGCTGAAGAAAATCAACGTTGCTCCCAATTCAGACCCTTTGTTTGCAACTGTCTGTGACATTTGGGATGAAATGACGGATAATTGTCCAAAATTTAGTAGAGCCGATGCCCAAAGGCTTCTTGCCCTCACAAAAAGCAATGGCTCCTACGCAAAATAACAATAAGCATATTTAATGTTAAGTCCAAGTTTTGCGTAGTATTTGTGAATCGCTCTGTTTTCTCTTTTGTTTGAAACTATCGAAATTAATATTGTTTATTGGAGAGAAAACAATTCTCCATTCATTGGATATGAAATGTATGTCCATTCTACTAAGACTGATGCCCCTCAATACACGCGCGAAGACAATTCTGTGATTTCGCACAATTTTGCCAAGCCTGACTTTTAAGGTCAATTTTGAGTGACCATATCTCGGGCATTTCTTAACATAGATTAAATATTATTGTGTCAGATGATGCAGAATTCATTTAGCTTTACATTGGTAAGCTGCATGAGTGAGTAGTGCAAGCCTTTAACCCGATTTTTGGATGATTACATTTTCAAGGGTTTTTTTTGGACACCACTGTGCGGGTTTGTTTCACCCAGTTGTCGGTCAAAGGAATATAAATAGGTTGTCGCGAAAAGGGTTAATATGTAAATCCAAAGTTACTCTGAACAACAAATCGTATTAGATTGTTCATATAGTAGAACTGTCTGATTTGTCAAACTCCATATTATTATTCTGTTTACACATTCCAATTTACGGCGTCCAATTCTCTTTAAGTGGGGGGGGGGGGGGGGGGGGGGGGGGGTGGCAGCTGAAGGCTATCTCGCTTATTAGTAGATCAAATGCTACCAAATTTCACACATATAACCAGCATAGTACAGAGTCTAAGAGAGGCATTGTAAGAGTGGCTCGAGAAGCTAAAAATGCATACAACTTAAAATCCATAGTTTTGAACGCTTAAATTGGGGAGATTGATTCTTCTTGCGCCAGATGACTCTTCGCGACAATTTGCCTGCATTCTGTGTGTTGTTACTTAACAAACGTAAACAAAAGAGGCCAATTTGGACAAAAGATTGGCTTTGGAAACTCAGTTTGTTCACCCAAACTGGTATGAGACAATTTTTCAGTTTGTTTTTAATCACGAAGTTGTTAGTTGTAAAATTATAATGACCCAAACTCTCCCTACACCCTCTCTTAATAATTTGTTGCTGTAATCTCTGGACTTAATCGTCCACAGCAGTGGCGGCTCTATTCTCACCCGGGGTGAGAATAGTGCAGGCGAGTCTTTTGGCTATTCTCACCTGGTGCGCGTTCACCGTTATAGCCTAGATCTAGGCCAACAAATTTTGCGTTCACCCTAAACCACAGAATTCTACACTGTGAAAACAGAACAATTGTAGAATTCTGTGCCGTGAACAAACGTTCCATTACAACTGTAGCCTACTAAAAGCGTACAGTTTTGTCTGTGGGCAGTGGATAGAGAGAGAGAGAAAGAGAGAGAGAGAGAGGAGTAGCGCGAGAACTTCCGGGCAAAACAAAATGGCGACCCGCGTAGTTCGGCTCGATTCGAAAAGTTAAATAGCCGCACAGAATTCTACACTTATAGAACGGGAACTGTACCACGTGACCTGTGAGGAATTGAAGACCGAAAACAATGGCGTCTTGAGGGAACGATTTTTCGTTTTCGGAAGTAACCCTATAGCTTTTAAAGCAATAGCGGCTTTTACAAACGAGTGAAAAGTGGAACATTTACTGTCCAGATTGTAATTTTGAGTTACAGAATTCACTGTGCAACTAGAGATTGGAATTAAGGTTTTAAATTGTTGTGTTTTTGGGTGCAACAACAGAAACAGCAGACATAGAGAGTTTATAAATATAAGATCTACAGAACTGTGAAAAAAATCGTAACACGGATGGGATTGTTCACAGCACTTCTAGCTTCCCACACACATTTTGCATACGCATATGGCCTACGTAATTTTTTAGGAGCAAAACTTGTTACAAGAAATTTGTTTTACACTGAACATATTTTTTCACTAGATCTAATTAATGTTCTCAAAACATGCGTTCAATAATTAACTTTATGTCGCCAGCAGAAGTAGAAAAAAGGACGGACTTGCTTTTAAAAGAAATTTAGCTCCAGCAATAAACTTTTTAAAAATCTGTAGAAACCATTGACTGGGATTTTTTTAATATATTGGGCTTGTATTTATTAAAGAATTTTCTTTAAAGAAATGTCTACAATAATATAGAACTTATAGATGTGTGCAAATGTTTGAAAAAAATACTCATTGATTAAGAAGAATTGATATAGATCTAAGTCATTATGTAAAAGTAGGAGAATCTAGACCTAGGTGTTTGATAGTTCAGTAGCCTAGATATTTGATAATAAGTTGCGCATCAAATTTTTGACCGCATGCTACAGTAGTAGAGATAGCGTATTATTTTCTTCCAAAACATTAATTTCCGCATCCATACACCTTTTTGGGCCTTTATAAGCACATGTAGTCCTACTTTAATTATGTTACTTTCATAATTGTTTTTGAAAGCATTTTCAATTCCTTTCACTTTCACTTCCCACGCGTGGGCTCATATAATTATGATTATAATTTAAGATTCCAAATCTGACGAATGTATTATTGAATAGCGTATAATGCTGAGTTAGCAAATGCATTGCATTGCGCGCTATTATCAATTATTGAATTGTAACTAGACTTCAATTTGATCCGTAACAAGAGACCACTTATTTTTTTATACGTGTTCATGAATGTGTGTTTGTTTACTGTGTGCGGGGATTAAAAATTAAAGATTAAAGATACCAGATCTGAAGAATGTATTTATAAAATAGCGTAATAGTGCTGGGTTAGCCGATGCCTTGCGATACACGATTTTATCAATTAATTGAATTGTAACAGGCGATTTGATCTGTAACAAGACAACACTTATTGTTTCTTATATATACGTGTTCAAAAATGTGTGTTTGTTTACTGTGTGCGGGGATTAAAAATTAAAGATTAAAGATACCAGATCTGAAGAATGTATTTATAAAATAGCGTAATAGTGCTGGGTTAGCCGATGCCTTGCGATACACGATTTTATCAATTAATTGAATTGTAACAGGCGATTTGATCTGTAACAAGACAACACTTATTGTTTCTTATATATACGTGTTCAAAAATGTGTGTTTGTTTACTGTGTGCGGGGATTAAAAATTAAAGATTAAAGATACCAGATCTGAAGAATGTATTTATAAAATAGCGTAATAGTGCTGGGTTAGCCGATGCCTTGTGATACACGCTTTTATCAATTAATTGAATTGTAACAGGACTTCGATTTGATCCGTAACAAGACAACACTTATTTTTTCTTATACGTGTTCAAAAATGTGTGTTTGTTTACTGTGTGCGGGCATTAAAGATTCCAGGTCTGACGAATGTATTTATTAAATAGCATAGGCCTATAGGGCAGGGGGTGGCCAACGCATTGCGATACGCACTTTTATCAATTAATCGAATTGAAACAGGACTTCAATTTGATCCGTAACAAGAGACCACTTATTTTTTCTTATTCGTGTTCAAAAATATGTGTTTGTTTACTGTGTGCGGGGATTACAGGGGGACAAGCCCATCCCCTCGACATGTGATCCAGGGTATGGGGATACATTTTTCTCAAAATGCACACAGCTCTGAAATCCTTGACCAGTGATCACTCGCCATGGAACTCTTTCTGTTGTGACTGTAGACACAAGTTTCTTCATTATCACATCTAAATGAGCCTATCATTCATGCATTAGAAATCACACTCCCAACACACAGAAAATGACTTTGAACATATATTCAGGAAACATAATATGCCAGTTCCACTCTTGTTTACTTTGTTTTGCATTATTGGCTTTTATGTGTAAACCAATATTTTGAGGCCTTTTCTGCATTTTTGTGTTTTTGGCAGCATGTACAATAGGCCTATGTATTTTATGTGCAACCGACACATTCTCCAATCTCTTGTATTTGTTAGACTCGCGCGTGCTTTAAACAAAGCATGTTAATGTTAATGTTGTTGTATGTACACACTACTGATGCAAACACAGAGATGAATTTTTAAAGTGAGAAATAATACATTTCCTCAATATAAGCTCAATTTATTTATCTCTTTCTAGTAAATTGGAGAAAAGGCTTATATTGTTCTTTTTTGCTTGCTTTGGATGGCCTTAAGTTTAATGACAATATTATTGTAGTGAGCATGTTACTGTCAGCGTCCCCTTCGTAGATCTAGTACTAATCAAGACTAGATCTATATCTAGATATTTTGCCAACAGAATTAATGTTCATTATTAGTGTTATTATCAAGTGTATTGTGATTGTGAAGATCTTTAATAATAGATCTAGATCTAGATATCTAGAGATCTAGATCTATCTTGATCTAGATCTAGATCCGATCCCATCATTTAAAAAACCAACAAACCAACAATACAAATACAAAAACATTGTAACATTGCCAAATATGACATATTGTAGGCAATAAAAATGTACTAGACTATTTCACTATATTTCCTCTTCGAAGGAAGTTTTAAAATACTGATGTAAGGCGTCTTCCAAGCCCTACCACTATCATCAGGGTGCATAGCAACGCGAAGCCTCGCTGTGCGGCGCAGCCAAAGGTGCCCTCAACCGGCCGCCGTGTTTTAGTTTCAATTCCTCACAGCGAATCGGCGATCGCGAAGAGGGAGTTTCGCTTCTATAAGTGTAGAATTCTGTGAATAGCCGTAGCATCTTTGTAGACAACCAAATCAATTTACTTTTGTGTTTTAACATCATTTTTTAACTTTGTTTGGGACAATTTGATCGTCCACACCGATAGACAGTATTCAGAAAGAGACAGGGAGAGAGAGAAGAGGGGAGGAGTAGATCTTGCGAGAACTTCCGGGCGGGTGAATAGCCACTTCCTTATAGAACTGACCAGCCGTCATTCACGTCGACTATTCCTTTCCTTCACAACACACACACACACACACACACACACACACACACACACACACACACACACACACACACACACACACACACACACACACACACACACACACACATTCTCTCTCTCTCTCTTTCTCTCTCTCTCTCTCTCTCTCTCTCTCTCTCTCTCTCTCTCTCTCTCTCTCCTTATTTTATACCCCTACTTTCGCCATCCCCACCCCCTCCCCCATTCACACACACACCACTGTAAACATTGTAATATAATGTGAAAGAGCTAAAATATGCGGTAGTGTCAAGAAACAATATTATGAATAACGTATGAAGGAAGTTACTGAGATTAATTGAAACTGACTTGATCGGCACAGAAAAAGAAACACTACTAGGCCAGAAAACAAACTGAAATTGAGAGGCATTAAACTGCTGATCCTGGCCTTCAGTACTTTACTCGTACTTTCTACACCCCCACATAAAATATCGACGTGCACTGGACCCGTTAAATATATGTAATAAGAACTGTCCTGTATGATGACAAAAAGTTAATTGATACTGTACCAGTGACGATGTCCCAAGCAGATCAAGTCTACAATCAGATAGTATACAAAGCTGGACAAAGTTAGCACACGGTTTCCGATCATTATATCATCAATTATTTTTCTTCAACTTCAACGCACTTCTCACTTCTCAGAACAGAACACTGTGTTGTAACAAAGTGAGGAAGTGGGTCAAATGCTAATTATAGAACTTGGTGTCTAGCTGGGGTGACGGTTGAAAAGGGGAGGGAAAGGAGGGGGTAGGCCTGGCCCAGACTCTGACAGCCGAGTGCCTATCGCTCCTCGTTAAAATTCTCCTTATATATCTTCACTAGACAATTCCTCCTTTCGCCGGCCAGACTCCTATGGGCCAGGTAAGTTATTAGGGGGGGGGGGAGAAAACGATGAGTAAATGTCAAACAGGAACTATAGGTGGTTAAAAAGTCAATAAACAAAAAAGAGTAGTGCCATGCTGACAATAAATGTTCTGATAGTAGTTAAAGGCTGAATGATAAATACATGTTTTGCTGATAAAACAATACATGTGTCTGTACTGCTCAAGACAGTCTCAATCTTAATTTTGTAAGCTACAAAGAGGCCAATTTGGCAATTAAGGGATGCCCTATTCCTTCTGAGGGCTGTCGATGGATTTGTCCATGGGACTGACGTCATCGTTAGGCCTAAGCTCGCCGTGTGTTTGGGCGAAAACATAGAGAACGCCGATTTCGGAGACCTACTCAGTAAGCGCCGATAGGTATAAAAATTCGCTTATGACTTCCAACTTGCCCCACATAGAACTGGCAGACTGCATGCGGCTTTAAGATCGGATCGGCGTTGTGGCTTTATCGGAATCCAAACTACATTTTGATAACGCCGAAAAGCTGGGATGGGCGCCTCCCTGTCAACTCGCGACCTCAGTGCTTTCTTGTCGTATCTCCATTTTTTAACAGTGAAAATGTGATTTCGTTGTTGTGAACTGTTTTCACTGTTATTAAACATGGAGACGCGACAAGAAAGCACTGAGGTCGCGAACTCTCAATGCCGCCTCGCCGTCGCGAACTCGGGTTGAGCGGTTTGCGTGACGTCACCCGACTGGACTGGGGACAATTTTAAATGGTCATTTCAGAGCTGGTGTTTCACGGAGGACAAAAACTAATTACATTTTTGAAATCAGCGTCGTCAAATTAGGGTGTTCCCTGAGCAGAATTACATTTTAAGCAATATTTTAGGAATTTCGAGGTTTTTTTAATCCCCAAATTTATGCTTCATAAATACCAGCTGTGTTGTGGTGTAATTGTTTTCTTATGTCTAGGTCTAGGCCAAGGCGTCCTGCATGTGGGGTCAAGCAGACACCTACTGGCACCTGTCCGAGTCGATCTTCAGCCGCCTAAGTTTCGGCTTTCTTTATGTTATCGCCCTTTGGCCCCGTACGTAGTAGCCTACGAAGTTCCGCGACGTGACGGCTTGATGGGAATGGAGACGATTTAAAGTTATTGAGCCGGCGCGATAACAAACGTGAAGGAATGAGGCTCTGTCGCGACAAATAAACAGCAGTGAATCTCACTTCTCTATTTGAACGCCTTCAAATCGGCAAGGTGCTTTTTGAATGTTGATACATGTTTGTTTGGATTTACTTAAAACTGAATGAAAATCATCATCAGCAATAAATCTCCTGTCAACAGTCCAGCTGAAAAAAATATGACCGGCACCGCCCAGTTAACAAACCGCTCCTATTCCACCTGTAAGCCCCTACATCTTAATAAAGAGTAAAGAGAATAACAGCGTCTTTCGACCAAGTCACCATACTATAGACTACTGTAGCTCGCACAATGACTGCAGTGTGTCGACCTAACAACGCACTGGGTGACCTTAATGCATAACTTTAGATTCAAAATTGACAATTGAAAAACAAAGTTTGCTCAAGCTAACAAATATGGCATCAAATCAGATTCCATGTGAGCCACTTCACTTATTTACTTTGCTTATTTTGATACGCTGATTTCGAAAATGAAATCAGTTTCTAGTTGCGATGATTATTTTGAAAATTCTGCACGCAAAGTTTAATCTTGCGCGGCGGCTAACTTCAAAGGAATTTTGCGTCACATCCACGGCTTACTAAAATTATCAAACCTCCTCAGCGGGCCCGGAATCTGAAAATGTGGAGGCAAGTCTAAAAATGAGGTCACAGTAGCCTACGCGAGACAATTAGACAGCAGCGCAATCAGATCACCGTAAGGGAAATCAAATAAGACTGTGCTTATTATACAACTACAAATATTATCTTAATTGGATTTATGATAACTAAATTTCTAGATCTAGACTCTAGTTCTAGTCTCATTTCTCGTTCTAGGTGCGGCAAAAGAGCTTCACTTCCCATTGGCAATGGGCACAGAAAATAATGAGAGAAAGAAGAAGAATAAAGACAGCATTTTATAACACATATCCATGGAAAACACAATCCATGCTCTATGTGCTAAAAAATATACTCATTCATTATGCAAGCATGGAATAATTTATAGGCCTAACAGTAGAAAAATTGCCAAGTATGGGTAACACACATCAACATGTAAGCATGTATACACACATAGAGACATATTGGGGGGCTCTCGTGGCCTAGAGGTTAAGGTGTTGGCCTCTCATTCAAAGGTCCCGGGTTCGAATCCGGGTAGCGACCGAAAAATTTTCTTCTCTAAAATTGTCTCCTTTCCCCTCCTTTCCTGCTCTCTAGCAATGTTCTGTTGTCTGCTTTCAATTCCACTTTCTGCCCCCACCCCCTCACCTCCTTTGCCCCCT
>NW_004797981.1:338473-350973 GCF_000002075.1 Aplysia californica
TTTTATTTCTGTGGAACATTTGGCGTCAGATGTTATCATATATCCTAGATATTTAAACTGTTGAACTTGTTTGCTCGAGATATGTCCACTTAAAAAATTGACCTTAGAAAATCAGGCTTGACAAAATTGTGCGAAATCAAAGAAACATAAAAGTGTTTTCGCGCATATATTGAGGTGCATCAACGTTGGTGGAATGGATATGTATTAAATATCAAATTAAAAGAAAATATTATTGTCTCTGCAATGAACAACATCTTCGGATAATACTTTTAAACAGGTTAGAAAACAGATTAGTCACAAATGCCATGTTAAACTTAGACTTAACATTGCAAGTACTCATTAGTGTGATTTTGTTTTTGTTTAGGAGCTACTGGTTTTCTTGTGGAGCACAAACCTTTTAGCCCATGGCTGTGTTAGTTAGATTTTGGACTACTCATCTGTCAGTGAGGAACTGAGGCCATGAAACTGCCATGGTTTTGGGTGGTCTGAGATGGAATAAACAAAACGGTCCGCATGTGAATCATCAGATGGCTTGCTTTAATTGACTACATCGTGCAAGTGTTGGAGCGTCATGTCTTACCCTTATATCCCTCGTGGTGTCATTCAAGTAAATATCTCCTTCATGGCAAATCCCTTTCTCATAGGGCCAATATTATCACCAGACAATTTTTGGAAAACTATATCATATCAACGTTGAAGTGGTCACCAGTGAATAACCCCGATATAAATTCTACAGGTATGTGAAGTCCCATAAAACAACAGCTGAAGAAAATCAACGTTGCTCCCAATTCAGACCCTTTGTTTGCAACTGTCTGTGACATTTGGGATGAAATGACGGATAATTGTCCAAAATTTAGTAGAGCCGATGCCCAAAGGCTTCTTGCCCTCACAAAAAGCAATGGCTCCTACGCAAAATAACAATAAGCATATTTAATGTTAAGTCCAAGTTTTGCGTAGTATTTGTGAATCGCTCTGTTTTCTCTTTTGTTTGAAACTATCGAAATTAATATTGTTTATTGGAGAGAAAACAATTCTCCATTCATTGGATATGAAATGTATGTCCATTCTACTAAGACTGATGCCCCTCAATACACGCGCGAAGACAATTCTGTGATTTCGCACAATTTTGCCAAGCCTGACTTTTAAGGTCAATTTTGAGTGACCATATCTCGGGCATTTCTTAACATAGATTAAATATTATTGTGTCAGATGATGCAGAATTCATTTAGCTTTACATTGGTAAGCTGCATGAGTGAGTAGTGCAAGCCTTTAACCCGATTTTTGGATGATTACATTTTCAAGGGTTTTTTTTGGACACCACTGTGCGGGTTTGTTTCACCCAGTTGTCGGTCAAAGGAATATAAATAGGTTGTCGCGAAAAGGGTTAATATGTAAATCCAAAGTTACTCTGAACAACAAATCGTATTAGATTGTTCATATAGTAGAACTGTCTGATTTGTCAAACTCCATATTATTATTCTGTTTACACATTCCAATTTACGGCGTCCAATTCTCTTTAAGTGGGGGGGGGGGGGGGGGGGGGGGGGGGTGGCAGCTGAAGGCTATCTCGCTTATTAGTAGATCAAATGCTACCAAATTTCACACATATAACCAGCATAGTACAGAGTCTAAGAGAGGCATTGTAAGAGTGGCTCGAGAAGCTAAAAATGCATACAACTTAAAATCCATAGTTTTGAACGCTTAAATTGGGGAGATTGATTCTTCTTGCGCCAGATGACTCTTCGCGACAATTTGCCTGCATTCTGTGTGTTGTTACTTAACAAACGTAAACAAAAGAGGCCAATTTGGACAAAAGATTGGCTTTGGAAACTCAGTTTGTTCACCCAAACTGGTATGAGACAATTTTTCAGTTTGTTTTTAATCACGAAGTTGTTAGTTGTAAAATTATAATGACCCAAACTCTCCCTACACCCTCTCTTAATAATTTGTTGCTGTAATCTCTGGACTTAATCGTCCACAGCAGTGGCGGCTCTATTCTCACCCGGGGTGAGAATAGTGCAGGCGAGTCTTTTGGCTATTCTCACCTGGTGCGCGTTCACCGTTATAGCCTAGATCTAGGCCAACAAATTTTGCGTTCACCCTAAACCACAGAATTCTACACTGTGAAAACAGAACAATTGTAGAATTCTGTGCCGTGAACAAACGTTCCATTACAACTGTAGCCTACTAAAAGCGTACAGTTTTGTCTGTGGGCAGTGGATAGAGAGAGAGAGAAAGAGAGAGAGAGAGAGGAGTAGCGCGAGAACTTCCGGGCAAAACAAAATGGCGACCCGCGTAGTTCGGCTCGATTCGAAAAGTTAAATAGCCGCACAGAATTCTACACTTATAGAACGGGAACTGTACCACGTGACCTGTGAGGAATTGAAGACCGAAAACAATGGCGTCTTGAGGGAACGATTTTTCGTTTTCGGAAGTAACCCTATAGCTTTTAAAGCAATAGCGGCTTTTACAAACGAGTGAAAAGTGGAACATTTACTGTCCAGTTTGTAATTTTGAGTTACAGAATTCACTGTGCAACTAGAGATTGGAATTAAGGTTTTAAATTGTTGTGTTTTTGGGTGCAACAACAGAAACAGCAGACATAGAGAGTTTATAAATATAAGATCTACAGAACTGTGAAAAAAATCGTAACACGGATGGGATTGTTCACAGCACTTCTAGCTTCCCACACACATTTTGCATACGCATATGGCCTACGTAATTTTTTAGTAGCAAAACTTGTTACAAGAAATTTGTTTTACACTGAACATATTTTTTCACTAGATCTAATTAATGTTCTCAAAACATGCGTTCAATAATTAACTTTATGTCGCCAGCAGAAGTAGAAAAAAGGACGGACTTGCTTTTAAAAGAAATTTAGCTCCAGCAATAAACTTTTTAAAAATCTGTAGAAACCATTGACTGGGATTTTTTTAATATATTGGGCTTGTATTTATTAAAGAATTTTCTTTAAAGAAATGTCTACAATAATATAGAACTTATAGATGTGTGCAAATGTTTGAAAAAAATACTCATTGATTAAGAAGAATTGATATAGATCTAAGTCATTATGTAAAAGTAGGAGAATCTAGACCTAGGTGTTTGATAGTTCAGTAGCCTAGATATTTGATAATAAGTTGCGCATCAAATTTTTGACCGCATGCTACAGTAGTAGAGATAGCGTATTATTTTCTTCCAAAACATTAATTTCCGCATCCATACACCTTTTTGGGCCTTTATAAGCACATGTAGTCCTACTTTAATTATGTTACTTTCATAATTGTTTTTGAAAGCATTTTCAATTCCTTTCACTTTCACTTCCCACGCGTGGGCTCATATAATTATGATTATAATTTAAGATTCCAAATCTGACGAATGTATTATTGAATAGCGTATAATGCTGAGTTAGCAAATGCATTGCATTGCGCGCTATTATCAATTATTGAATTGTAACTAGACTTCAATTTGATCCGTAACAAGAGACCACTTATTCTTTTATACGTGTTCATGAATGTGTGTTTGTTTACTGTGTGCGGGGATTAAAAATTAAAGATTAAAGATACCAGATCTGAAGAATGTATTTATAAAATAGCGTAATAGTGCTGGGTTAGCCGATGCCTTGTGATACACGCTTTTATCAATTAATTGAATTGTAACAGGACTTCGATTTGATCCGTAACAAGACAACACTTATTTTTTCTTATACATGTTCAAAAATGTGTTTTTGTTTACTGTGTGCGGGGATTAAAAATTAAAGATTAAAGATTCCAGATCTGACGAATGTATTTATAAAATAGCGTAATAGTGCTGGGTTAGCCGATGCCTTGTGATACACGCTTTTATCAATTAATTGAATTGTAACAGGACTTCGATTTGATCCGTAACAAGACAACACTTATTTTTTCTTATACATGTTCAAAAATGTGTTTTTGTTTACTGTGTGCGGGGATTAAAAATTAAAGATTAAAGATTCCAGATCTGACGAATGTATTTATAAAATAGCGTAATAGTGCTGGGTTAGCCGATGCCTTGCGATACACGCTTTTATCAATTAATTGAATTGTAACAGGACTTCGATTTGATCCGTAACAAGACAACACTTATTTTTTCTTATACGTGTTCAAAAATGTGTGTTTGTTTACTGTGTGCGGGCATTAAAGATTCCAGGTCTGACGAATGTATTTATTAAATAGCATAGGCCTATAGGGCAGGGGGTGGCCAACGCATTGCGATACGCACTTTTATCAATTAATCGAATTGAAACAGGACTTCAATTTGATCCGTAACAAGAGACCACTTATTTTTTCTTATTCGTGTTCAAAAATATGTGTTTGTTTACTGTGTGCGGGGATTACAGGGGGACAAGCCCATCCCCTCGACATGTGATCCAGGGTATGGGGATACATTTTTCTCAAAATGCACACAGCTCTGAAATCCTTGACCAGTGATCACTCGCCATGGAACTCTTTCTGTTGTGACTGTAGACACAAGTTTCTTCATTATCACATCTAAATGAGCCTATCATTCATGCATTAGAAATCACACTCCCAACACACAGAAAATGACTTTGAACATATATTCAGGAAACATAATATGCCAGTTCCACTCTTGTTTACTTTGTTTTGCATTATTGGCTTTTATGTGTAAACCAATATTTTGAGGCCTTTTCTGCATTTTTGTGTTTTTGGCAGCATGTACAATAGGCCTATGTATTTTATGTGCAACCGACACATTCTCCAATCTCTTGTATTTGTTAGACTCGCGCGAGCTTTAAACAAAGCATGTTAATGTTAATGTTGTTGTATGTACACACTACTGATGCAAACACAGAAATGAATTTTTAAAGTGAGAAATAATACATTTCCTCAATATAAGCTCAATTTATTTATCTCTTTCTAGTAAATTGGAGAAAAGGCTTATATTGTTCTTTTTTGCTTGCTTTGGATGGCCTTAAGTTTAATGACAATATTATTGTAGTGAGCATGTTACTGTCAGCGTCCCCTTCGTAGATCTAGTACTAATCAAGACTAGATCTATATCTAGATATTTTGCCAACAGAATTAATGTTCATTATTAGTGTTATTATCAAGTGTATTGTGATTGTGAAGATCTTTAATAATAGATCTAGATCTAGATATCTAGAGATCTAGATCTATCTTGATCTAGATCTAGATCCGATCCCATCATTAAAAAAACCCAACAAACCAACAATACAAATATAAAAACATTGTAACATTGCCAAATATGACATATTGTAGGCAATAAAAATGTACTAGACTATTTCACTATATTTCCTCTTCGAAGGAAGTTTTAAAATACTGATGTAAGGCGTCTTCCAAGCCCTACCACTATCATCAGGGTGCATAGCAACGCGAAGCCTCGCTGTGCGGCGCAGCCAAAGGTGCCCTCAACCGGCCGCCGTGTTTTAGTTTCAATTCCTCACAGCGAATCGGCGATCGCGAAGAGGGAGTTTCGCTTCTATAAGTGTAGAATTCTGTGAATAGCCGTAGCATCTTTGTAGACAACCAAATCAATTTACTTTTGTGTTTTAACATCATTTTTTAACTTTGTTTGGGACAATTTGATCGTCCACACCGATAGACAGTATTCAGAAAGAGACAGGGAGAGAGAGAAGAGGGGAGGAGTAGATCTTGCGAGAACTTCCGGGCGGGTGAATAGCCACTTCCTTATAGAACTGACCAGCCGTCATTCACGTCGACTATTCCTTTCCTTCACAACACACACACACACACACACACACACACACACACACACACACACACACACACACACACACACACACACACACACACACACACACACACACACATTCTCTCTCTCTCTCTTTCTCTCTCTCTCTCTCTCTCTCTCTCTCTCTCTCTCTCTCTCTCTCTCTCTCCTTATTTTATACCCCTACTTTCGCCATCCCCACCCCCTCCCCCATTCACACACACACCACTGTAAACATTGTAATATAATGTGAAAGAGCTAAAATATGCGGTAGTGTCAAGAAACAATATTATGAATAACGTATGAAGGAAGTTACTGAGATTAATTGAAACTGACTTGATCGGCACAGAAAAAGAAACACTACTAGGCCAGAAAACAAACTGAAATTGAGAGGCATTAAACTGCTGATCCTGGCCTTCAGTACTTTACTCGTACTTTCTACACCCCCACATAAAATATCGACGTGCACTGGACCCGTTAAATATATGTAATAAGAACTGTCCTGTATGATGACAAAAAGTTAATTGATACTGTACCAGTGACGATGTCCCAAGCAGATCAAGTCTACAATCAGATAGTATACAAAGCTGGACAAAGTTAGCACACGGTTTCCGATCATTATATCATCAATTATTTTTCTTCAACTTCAACGCACTTCTCACTTCTCAGAACAGAACACTGTGTTGTAACAAAGTGAGGAAGTGGGTCAAATGCTAATTATAGAACTTGGTGTCTAGCTGGGGTGACGGTTGAAAAGGGGAGGGAAAGGAGGGGGTAGGCCTGGCCCAGACTCTGACAGCCGAGTGCCTATCGCTCCTCGTTAAAATTCTCCTTATATATCTTCACTAGACAATTCCTCCTTCCGCCGGCCAGACTCCTACGGGCCAGGTAAGTTATTAGGGGGGGGGGGAGAAAACGATGAGTAAATGTGAAACAGGAACTATAGGTGGTTAAAAAATCAATAAACAAAAAAGATTAGTGCCATGTTAACAATAAATGTTCTGATAGTAGAGAAAGGCTGAATGATAAATACATGTTTTGCTGATAAAACAATACATGTGTCTGTGTTGCTCAAGACAGTCTCAATCGTAATTTTGTAAGCTACAAAGAGGCCAATTTGGCAATTAAGGGATGCCCTATTCCTTCTGAGGGCTGTCGATGGATTTGTCCATGGGACTGACGTCATCGTTAGGCCTAAGCTCGCCGTGTGTTTGGGCGAAAACATAGAGAACGCCGATTTCGGAGACCTACTCAGTAAGCGCCGATAGGTATAAAAATTCGCTTATGACTTCCAACTTGCCCCACATAGAACTGGCAGACTGCATGCGGCTTTAAGATCGGATCGGCGTTGTGGCTTTATCGGAATCCAAACTACATTTTGATAACGCCGAAAAGCTGGGATGGGCGCCTCCCTGTCAACTCGCGACCTCAGTGCTTTCTTGTCGTATCTCCATTTTTTAACAGTGAAAATGTGATTTCGTTGTTGTGAACTGTTTTCACTGTTATTAAACATGGAGACGCGACAAGAAAGCACTGAGGTCGCGAACTCTCAATGCCGCCTCGCCGTCGCGAACTCGGGTTGAGCGGTTTGCGTGACGTCACCCGACTGGACTGGGGACAATTTTAAATGGTCATTTCAGAGCTGGTGTTTCACGGAGGACAAAAACTAATTACATTTTTGAAATCAGCGTCGTCAAATTAGGGTGTTCCCTGAGCAGAATTACATTTTAAGCAATATTTTAGGAATTTCGAGGTTTTTTTAATCCCCAAATTTATGCTTCATAAATACCAGCTGTGTTGTGGTGTAATTGTTTTCTTATGTCTAGGTCTAGGCCAAGGCGTCCTGCATGTGGGGTCAAGCAGACACCTACTGGCACCTGTCCGAGTCGATCTTCAGCCGCCTAAGTTTCGGCTTTCTTTATGTTATCGCCCTTTGGCCCCGTACGTAGTAGCCTACGAAGTTCCGCGACGTGACGGCTTGATGGGAATGGAGACGATTTAAAGTTATTGAGCCGGCGCGATAACAAACGTGAAGGAATGAGGCTCTGTCGCGACAAATAAACAGCAGTGAATCTCACTTCTCTATTTGAACGCCTTCAAATCGGCAAGGTGCTTTTTGAATGTTGATACATGTTTGTTTGGATTTACTTAAAACTGAATGAAAATCATCATCAGCAATAAATCTCCTGTCAACAGTCCAGCTGAAAAAAATATGACCGGCACCGCCCAGTTAACAAACCGCTCCTATTCCACCTGTAAGCCCCTACATCTTAATAAAGAGTAAAGAGAATAACAGCGTCTTTCGACCAAGTCACCATACTATAGACTACTGTAGCTCGCACAATGACTGCAGTGTGTCGACCTAACAACGCACTGGGTGACCTTAATGCATAACTTTAGATTCAAAATTGACAATTGAAAAACAAAGTTTGCTCAAGCTAACAAATATGGCATCAAATCAGATTCCATGTGAGCCACTTCACTTATTTACTTTGCTTATTTTGATACGCTGATTTCGAAAATGAAATCAGTTTCTAGTTGCGATGATTATTTTGAAAATTCTGCACGCAAAGTTTAATCTTGCGCGGCGGCTAACTTCAAAGGAATTTTGCGTCACATCCACGGCTTACTAAAATTATCAAACCTCCTCAGCGGGCCCGGAATCTGAAAATGTGGAGGCAAGTCTAAAAATGAGGTCACAGTAGCCTACGCGAGACAATTAGACAGCAGCGCAATCAGATCACCGTAAGGGAAATCAAATAAGACTGTGCTTATTATACAACTACAAATATTATCTTAATTGGATTTATGATAACTAAATTTCTAGATCTAGACTCTAGTTCTAGTCTCATTTCTCGTTCTAGGTGCGGCAAAAGAGCTTCACTTCCCATTGGCAATGGGCACAGAAAATAATGAGAGAAAGAAGAAGAATAAAGACAGCATTTTATAACACATATCCATGGAAAACACAATCCATGCTCTATGTGCTAAAAAATATACTCATTCATTATGCAAGCATGGAATAATTTATAGGCCTAACAGTAGAAAAATTGCCAAGTATGGGTAACACACATCAACATGTAAGCATGTATACACACATAGAGACATATTGGGGGGCTCTCGTGGCCTAGAGGTTAAGGTGTTGGCCTCTCATTCAAAGGTCCCGGGTTCGAATCCGGGTAGCGACCGAAAAATTTTCTTCTCTAAAATTGTCTCCTTTCCCCTCCTTTCCTGCTCTCTAGCAATGTTCTGTTGTCTGCTTTCAATTCCACTTTCTGCCCCCACCCCCTCACCTCCTTTGCCCCCTCCTCTGGGCTCCTGACTCTTTCTGCAGCCTTTCTACTGCTACTCCTTGGCTCCTCCTTACTGCTGTCTTTCTGCCACACCCCTGATCTTCTGGTAGGAAAGATCTACACCTAGCCTTCTCGGACAAGGGCGAAAAATCTCGGAGGGCCCGTGTGCAAGTTGCGCACGTTAAAGATCCCTTGGTGGTCTAAAATCGATAAGAGTAGGTTTCGGCCGCCACCCGGGCAAAATTCAAAATTTCCTACCAACTAAAAGTATTAGGTGTGTCCCGCGCGCTCATATGACCTTATGCAGTTGCGAGCGCCGTAAAACACTTTATAAAAAAAAAAGAGACATAGTCTAGATAGACACATATGCGTTCACAAACATTACAGTGTAAATATTATGAAAAAGGTTTAAATTACATTGTTTATGAAGACAGCTTTAGGACTTTCTGTTTAGGTTCTTTCTCAGATGGTGGATTGGATATCTTGCAGAAATTGTTTAGCAAAATATTGCTCAAGACAAAGCAGTTGTGTTGTCTCATCTCAAAACCTTAATACTGTGAGATGTCCGTAAATATTTCACTCAGAGAGTTTCTGCATAGCCTACCTTGTCAGACACTGGCTCCTACAAATGAACACAATGAATCAAAAGAAACAATGTCTTTTTTGTGAATATTTTTCTAACTGGTCACTTTCGACAGGCGCGGTTCGTCCATAGAGCACGGTCGTGCAGTGCCGCCCACATTTTTTCAATGTCCTATTACGTAAAACATCTACAATAATAATTTTTAAAAAAGAAGCCAAAAACAAACAATAACCAAAAACTATATCAAAACAAGGTCCTCACTGGCGCCATAACCCATTTCTGTGTCTATAGCGCCGTAAAACATTTACTATGCCCTGCAACAATCCACGCGCTTTAGCTAAACATAATAGGATTATTATTCAACGGTGTAACATGACCTATAAATCGCTCTTGGGGATAACCCAAGCAATGACGACACTCGTAGCGAGTTTGGCGATACATTAATAAATATTAATAAGACGGCACATCTCAAATGTGCTCCTGCCGAATAGTGCCGAAACATAGCCCACAGTAGGCAGTCTAAAAATAAACACGATAGACCGTACGGTATTCTCTGCCAATATTATGTGAGCCCCGGAGCAATCCAGCGGTGTGCTCAAGTGAATTGTGATTGGTTCATTGTCTGTCTTGCAACTCTTTTAAGTGACTCTGTGACCGTGAACCTGAGGGAGGTGAACGTTACCGTCCTATGAGCTGTGCCTTTGAATGATTTTGTAGTGGAGTGGTGAAAATTATTATTTGAGTGTTCAGTTCTAACACAGGATGAACAAAATTGATGTTTAGCTAACAATCAAATTTAGTACTAGAAATCAAAGGACATGTAAAAAGAATGAAAATAAAAGCACGAGGTCCTCTCTCACCAACCCAAAGATCCTAAAATTATACACCGTCTCATTTACTGTGCCCTATAATCACAAAGGGCAAAGAAGGACGAGAACATTTTGTCAAATATATTTTTCTAAATTAGGAAATGAATAAGTCAAAAATCGGGCTCCGCCATGGGGACCTATCTATCTTTTTGCAGGTACTTGCCAACTTTCAACTCTGTAGCTGTTGTAGCTTTATGGGAGAAGTGACAAATGTTGCCAAATATATAATAGATATATGTGTGTGGTGTGTGTGTGTGTGTGTGTGTGTGTGTGTGTGTGTGTGTGTGTGTGTGTGTGTGTGTGTGTGTGTAATAGATGTTTTCGTTTCATGGCCTATAATATAAAACAGCAAGTACAATTTTGATTCACGTGACATATTTTGCCAATCACATTCATAACCGGGAACAGAACTAGGGGAACGTAATTCGCAGAGAAAATCGCTGTTTCCCTAAGGTGACCATGAAGTTTTTTACACACGTCTCGTCTTTTTGTTAGTGTTGATGAAAGCAATTATTTATTCACTTGTCACGCTGATTTGTAACTGTAGCCTGCGTGTACATGTACCATCAGAGAAAGTTAAGTTCGTTTTTAAACTTGTACCTTGCTCGTGCTTCTACGGTTTTGATTTCTTTGGATGACTCAGTGGAAATCTTATAATACGCAATACGCATTTTGCAGGGGCAATATAAAAAAATATAGATCTATAAGTGCATCCTCTTTTTTCCTCTTCTTTTTACCTTAAAATACGTGATAGGCAGCAAAGAAATTCACATGTAGTCGTGAGAATTTACAGCAAATAGGACCTGCTTAACTTACCATTAGTCTTCTTTTTTGCATAGGTGTGTTTAATCTATATCTATATTTTCACAAATTAGAGAAGTTTATTTGAGTAACACTACTCTCGGGAAGAACAGCAGCACTGCATTGGGTAGAGCTTCTTGATAAACGACATGGAACGAAAGTCTTCTGCGAGAAACAATGGGTTGAAGCTATCCTCTGGAACACCGGCCATGGTCACAGTTTGCGACACAACGACTTCGGGGTGCTTCTCTGACCCCCAGAACTCTTCTAGATGTGTCTCCGACCACACGAAGCACCATAGCGACGGAGACTACGACCTCTTACAACATCACAGTATTCGCAACCGTTACCAACATCAAAACCACCGTGAAAAAACGCAACAGTGGCAGCAGAAACAAGAAAAACAGCAGGAACACCAACAACAGCAACACCAGCATCACAAGGAACAAAACTGTGACACGTCGCCTTTTGACAGCTTACCTAAACAACAATTGCCACGCCCGGAATTATTTCAAATCCGAAGGCAGCACGAACCTCTTCACCCAAGCCCCACACCCTCATCTGCTCTTCTGCTATCTCAGCATTTTCTCTCCAGTGATGAAGACGACTCTGTGGACGGAGAATCCGGGGCTCATCGGCAGCAGGCTACACACGGTGACACCAACAATTTTCATTACAGCTCTGGACAAAATAACAGGATAGAGATAACGTGTGAAGATCAAGAGCCCGGACGGTCAAGATCAAAGGTCCCCGAGGAGATTCGCTTGCGGATCAACAGCCGGGAGCGCCAGAGGATGCATGACCTTAACTCTGCTCTAGACAGTCTAAGGCAGGTTAGTATGTGGTGGTTGTTTTTAATTCAAGTAGTCCCCTCCCGTCGCCCCCTTCTTAGCTTATAAAGAAAACGAAACAAAAAGACACACAAAAATAAAAACCTATACCCCCCCCCCCCGAATCCCCCTCCTTAAATTGTAAAGCCTTCAGTTTACAATAATGGGGCGTACCAACAATTATGAATTGCATTAATTACTTAAAAGCATAAACCAACAGTGCGGTATATACGTTTTATTTCCTATGCTTCATTATCGAAAGACCCTACAACGTGTTGAAATTTAATTATCCTGGGATGCCACAGTTCAGAAACACAATAATAAACCCACGTGCTCACACATACACACATACACGTACACTCAAACCAACACGCACCCGCGTGCGCGCCCACAA